>NW_026651932.1:0-54786 GCF_029873635.1 Malania oleifera | reverse complement strand
CCGAAATAAAACACAAACCCTAAACCCTAAAACCCTAAACCCTCAACCCTAAATCCAAAACCCCTAAACCTAGACCGTAAACCCAAAACGTCAACCCCTAAAACCAAAACCAGAAACCAAAAACCAAAAAACGCCTAAATCCTAAGCCCTAAACCATCACCCTAAACACAAAACCCTAAACCCTAACCCAATCTAAACCCTATTGCCCTAACCCAAACACTAGAATCCTAAAACCTAAAACCCTAAAACCCAAACCCTAACCCTAGATCCTAAATCCAAAAACCCTAAATCTTAAAAACAAATCGTAAACCCTAACCCCAAACCATAACCCTAACCCCCTCAACCCTAAACCTAAATCTTAAACGATAACCTAACCCAAAACCCTAAAACCCTAAACCCTAACCCTAATCCAAACAAAAACCCTAAACCCTAAAACCCTAAATCCTAAACCCCAACCCAATGCACTAAACCCCTAAACCCTAGACTTAACCCAAACCCTAATGCACGTCAACCATAAAACCCAAAACCCTAAAACCTAAACCCCAACCCAAAACCCTAACACTAAATCCTAAACCTAAACTAAAAACCTAGCCTCTAAAACCGTAACCCTAAACCCAAACCCTAAACTCAAGACCCTAACCGTAAACACTAAAACTTAAACACCTAAACCTAAACCCAAAACCCTAAAACCTAAACCCTAAAACATAAACCCTAAACCCTAAAAGCTAAAAAACCTAAAACCGAAAACCTAAACCCCAAACAAAAACAACAACCCAAAACACTAAAAAAAAACACCCTAAACCCGAAACCTGAACTCTAAAAAAACCCGAACCCTAAAACCTTAAAACCCATAATACTAAAAAGACAAGCCCTAAACCCTAAAAATGAAACCCTAAAACCTAAACCCTAACCCTAAAATCTAAACCCAAAATCCAAAGCCTTAAAACCCAAACCCTTAACCCAAAAACCCTAAACCAAAAACCCTAAAACCAAAACCGAAACCCTAAAAACCTAAACACTAAACCCTAAACCCTAAACCAAAAACCCTAAAACCCTAAACCCTAAATCACAAAACCTTAAACCGTAAACACTAAACCCTAAACCTTAAACCCCAAACCCTAAACCCTAAACCCTAAACCTAAACAAGAAAACCTATACACCTAAACCCTATATCCAAAACCCTAAACCCTAAACCCTAAAGCATAAACCCTAAAACCTAAACCTAAAAACCTAAACACCTAATCCCTAAACCCTAAACACTAAACCCTAAACCATAAACCCTAAACACTAAACCCTAAAACCCTAAACCCTAACAGTAAACCCAACCCAAACCCGAAACCATTAACCCTATGCCCCAAACCCAAAACACTAGATTCAAAACACTAAAACCCAAACACCTAAACCATAAACCATAAACCCTAAACCCTAAACACTAAATCCTAAACCCTAAACCCTAAAACACTAAACCCTAAGCCCTAAAACCTTAAACCTTAAAACCCTAAACCCTAAAAACCCTAAACCCTAAACCTTACACCCTACATCAAAAACCCCAAACCCTAAATCGTAAAACTTAAACACCTAAACCCTAAACCCTAAGCCCTAAACCCTAAAGCCCAAAATCTTAAACACTAAACACAAAACCCTAAACCAATAATCCTAAAGCCTAAAACCTAAACACCTAAACCCAAAATTCTAAACTGTAAACACTAAACCCTAAACCCTAACGCTGAACTCTAAACCCTGAATCCCTAAAACCCTAAACCCTAAAACACTAAACCCTAAACCCAAAAACCCTAAGCCCTAAACCCTAAATCCAAAACCCTAAACCCTAGACCGTAAACCCAAAACCCAAAACCCAAAACCCTAAAACCAAAACCAACAAACATAAACACCAAAAACCTAAATCCTAATCCCTAAACCATAAACCCCAAACACAAAACCCTAAACCCTAAATCCTAAATCATAAACCCTATGCCCTAATCCCAAAACACTAAATCCTAAACCCTAAACCCTAAAACCCTAAACCCTAGACCCTAAATCCTAAATCCAAAACCCTAAATCTTAAAAACAAACCATAAACCCTAAACCCAAAAACCTAAACCCGTAAAACCCCTAAACCCTCAACCTAACCACCGGTAGAAATCTTAAAAAACGATAAACCCACCCCACCCCTCAAACCCTAACGCCCTAAACCAATAACTCCTCAACCCTAACCCTAAACCCTAAACTCTAAACCCAAAACCAACACCACCCACACCCCAAACCCTAATTCCCTAAAAACACCCTAACCCCCCTAGCCACCTTCAAAATTCAACCCGCTAAAACCTCAATCCCACACGCCATAACCAAAACCCCACCCCTCCCAAAACCTCAGACCGTCCCGTCCGGCCCCCCCCCCCTCCCCCCCTACCTCCTCACCCCTCACCCTAAAACGCGCATCCTCTCACAAACCACAAACAACCGTACCCCCTACCTCCAATACCCTAAAACGCATCAACCCTAAACCCCGCTCAACCCCCCCCTTAACGCCCGTCCCACCTTACCCCCCCATCCGCCACTCACGCATCCCCACCCACCACCAAACATCCCCCCCTACAATACCCGCACCACAGAACCCAAACCCCTGAACTCTAAAACCTGAATCCTAAAACCTTAAACCCATAAAGACTAAACCCTAAACCCTAAAACCTAAAACCCGAAATCCTAAAACCTAAACCCTAAATCCAAAAACCTAAACCCAAAAACCTTAAAACCTAAACCCTAAACCAAAAACCATCAAACCTAAACCCTAAAACCTAAACACCTAAACCCTAAACCCAAAGCCCTAAACCCTAAACCCAAAATCACAAAACCTTAAACCGTAAACACTAAACCCTAAACCTTAAACCCCCAACCCTAAACCCTAAACCCTAAAACCTAAACAAGAAAACCTATACACCTAAACCCTAAATCCAAAACCCTAAACCCTAAACCCTAAAGCATAAACCCTAAAACCTAAACCTAAAAACCTAAACACCTAATCCCTAAACCCTAAACACTAAACCCTAAACCATAAACCCTAAACCCTAAACCCTAACAGTAAACCCAACCGAAACCCGAAACCATTAACCCTATGCCCCAAACCCAAAACACTAGATTCAAAACGCTAAAACCTAAACACCTAAACCATAAACCAAAAACCCTAAACCCTAAACACTAAATCCTAAACCCTAAACCCTAAAACACTAAACCCTAAGCCCTAAAACCTTAAACCTTAAACCCTAAACCCTAAATCCAAAACCCTAAACCCTAAACCTTACACCCTACATCAAAAACCCCAAACCCTAAATCGTAAAACTTAAACACCTAAACCCTAAACCCTAAGCCCTAAACCCTAAAGCCCAAAATCTTAAACACTAAACACAAAACCCTAAACCAATAATCCTAAAGCCTAAAACCTAAACACCTAAACCTAAAATTCTAAACTGTAAACACTAAACCCTAAACCCTAACCCTGAACTCTAAACCCTGAACCCTAAAACCCTAAACCCTAAAACACTAAACCCTAAACCCAAAAACCCTAAACCCTAAACCCTAAATCCAAAACCCTAAACCCTAGACCGTAAACCCAAAACCCAAAACCCAAAACCCAAAACCCAAAACCCTAAAACCAAAACCAAGAAACATAAACACCAAAACCCTAAATCCTAAGCCCTAAACCATAAACCCTAAACACAAAACCCTAAACCCTAAACCCTAAATCATAAACCCTATGCCCTAATCCCAAAACACTAAATCCTAAACCCTAAACCCTAAAACCCTAAACCCTAGACCCTAAATCCTAAATCCAAAACCCTAAATCTTAAAAACAAAACCATAAACCCTAAACCCAAAAACCTAAACCCTAAACCCTCAACCCTAAACACTAAATCTTAAACGATAAACCCTAAACCCCAAACCCTAAACCCTAAGCCCTAAACCATAAATCCTAAACACTAAACCCTAAACCCTAACTCTAAACCCAAAACCCAAAACCCAAAACCCAAAACCATATGCACTAAACCCTAAACCCTAGACTTAAAACCCTAAAACCTAATCACCTAAACCATAAACCCAAAACCCTAAAACCTAAACCCCAAACCCAAAACCCTAAACACTAAATCCTAAACCCTAAACCCTAAAACCTAGCCTCTAAAACCGTAAACCCTAAATCCAAGACCCTAAACCGTAAACCCTAAAACTTAAACACCTAAAACCTAAACCCAAAACCCTAAAACCTAAACCCTAAAACATTAAACCCTAAACCCTAAAAGCTAAACCCTAAAACCTAAACACCTAAACCCCAAACACTAAAACTTGAACCCAAAACACTAAACCCTAAACCCAAACCCTGAACTCTAAACCTGAATCCTAAAACCTTAAACCCATAAATACTAAACCCTAAACCCTAAAACCCTAAAACCCTAAACCCTAAAATCTAAACCCAAAATCCAAAGCCTTAAACCCAAAACCCTTAACCCAAAACCCTAAACCAAAAACCCTAAAACCTAAACCCTAAAACCTAAACACCTAAACCCTAAACCCAAAGCCCTAAACCCTAAACCCAAAATCACAAAACCTTAAACCGTAAACACTAAACCCTAAACCTTAAACCCCAAACCCTAAACCCTAAACCCTAAAACCTAAACAAGAAAACCTATACACCTAAACCCTAAATCCAAAACCCTAAACCCTAAACCCTAAACCCTAAAGCATAAACCCTAAAACCTAAACCTAAAAACCTAAACACCTAATCCCTAAACCCTAAACACTAAACCCTAAACCATAAACCCTAAACAGTAAACCCTAAACCCTAAACCCTAACAGTAAACCCAACCAAAACCCGAAACCATTAACCCTATGCCCCAAACCCAGAACACTAGATTCAAAACCCTAAAACCTAAACACCTAAACCATAAACCATAAACCCTAAACCCTAAACACTAAATCCTAAACCCTAAACCCTAAAACACTAAACCCTAAGCCCTAAAACCTTAAACCTTAAACCCTAAACCCTAAATCCAAAACCCTAAACCCTAAACCTTACACCCTACATCCAAAACCCCAAACCCTAAATCGTAAAACTTAAACACCTAAACCCTAAACCCTAAGCCCTGAACCCTAAAGCCCAAAATCTTAAACACTAAACACAAAACCCTAAACCAATAATCCTAAAGCCTAAAACCTAAACACCTAAACCCAAAATTCTAAACTGTAAACACTAAACCCTAAACCCTAACCCTGAACTCTAAACCCTGAACCCTAAAACCCTAAACCCTAAAACACTAAACCCTAAACCCAAAAACCCTAAACCCTAAACCCTAAATCCAAAACCCTAAACCCTAAACCCTAAACCCAAAACCCAAAACCCTAAACCCAAAACCAAAAAACCAAAACACCAAAACACCAAAACCCTAAATCCTAAGCCCTAAACCATAAACCCAAAACACTAAATCCTAAACCCTAAACCCCAAACCCTAAACCGTAAATCCAAAACCCTAAATCTTAAAAACAAAACCCTAAACCCTAAACCCAAAAACCTAAACCCTAAACCCTCAACCCTAAACACTAAATCTTAAACCATAAACCCTAAACCCCAAACCCTAAACCCTAAACCCTAAACCATAAATCCTAAACACTAAACCCTAAACCCTAACTCTAAACCCAAAACCCAAAACCATATGCACTAAACCCTAAACCCTAGACTTAAAACCCTAAAACCTAATCACCTAAACCATAAACCCAAAACCCTAAAACCTAAACCCCAAACCCAAAACCCTAAACACTAAATCCTAAACCCTAAACCCTAAAACCTAGCCTCTAAAACCCTAAACCCTAAACCCTAAAACCTAAATCCAAGACCCTAAACCGTAAACCCTAAAACTTAAACACCTAAGCCCTAAACCCAAAACCTTAAAACCTAAACCCTAAAACATTAAACGCTAAACCCTAAAAGCTAAACCCTAAAACCTAAACACTAAAACCCCAAACACTAAAACTTGAACCCAAAACACTAAATCCTAAACCCAAACCCTGAACTCTAAACCTAAATCCTAAAACCTTAAACCCTAAAATACTAAACCCTAAACCCTAAAACCCTAACCCTAAAATCTAAACCCAAAATCCAAAGCCTTAAACCCAAAACCCTTAACCTAAAACCCTAAACCCTAAATCCTAAACCAAAAACCCTTAAACCTAAACGCTAAAACCTAAACACCTAAACCCTAAACCCTAAACCTAAAATCACAAAACCTTAAACCGTAAACACTAAACCCTAAACCCTAAACCCCAAAACCCTAAACCCTAAACCCTAAAACCTAAACAAGAAAACCTAAACACGTAAACCCTAAATGCAAAACCCTAAACCCTAAACCCTAAACCCTAAAGCATAAACCCTAAAACCTAAACCTAAAAACCTAAACACCTAAACCCTAAACCATAAACACTAAACCCTAAACCACAAACCCTAAACCCTAAACCCTAACCATAAACCCAACCCAAACCTGAAACCATTAACCCTATGCCCCAAACCCAAAACACTAGATTCAAAACCCTAAAACCTAAACACCTAAACCATAAACCATAAACCCTAAACCCTAAACACTAAATCCTAAACCCTAAACCCTAAAACACTAAACCCTAAGCCCTAAAACCTTAAACCTTAAACCCTAAACCCTAAATCCAAAACCCTAAACCCTAAACCTTACACCCTAAATCCAAAACCCTACACCCTAAACCGTAAAACTTAAACACCTAAACCCTAAACCTTAAACCCTAAGCCCTGAACCCTAAAGCCTAAAATATTAAACCCTAAACATAAAACCCTAAATCCCAAACCCTAAACCCTAAACCCTAAACCATAAATCCTAAACACTAAACCCGAAACCCTAACTCTAAATCGAAAACCCAAAACCCAAAACCCAAAACCATATGCACTAAACCCTAAACCCTAGACTTAAATCCCTAAAACCTAATCACCTAAACCATAAACCCAAAACCCTAAAACCTAAACCCCAAACCCAAAACCCTAAACACTAAATCCTAAACCCTAAACCCTAAAACCTAGCCTCTAAAATCCTAAACCCTAAACCCTAAATCCAAGACCCTAAACTGTAAATCCTAAAACTTAAACACCTAAACCCTAACCCAAAACCCTAAAACCTAAACCCTTAACCCTAAAAGCTAAACCCTAAAACCTAAACACCTAAACCCCAAACACTAAAACTTGAACCCAAAACACTAAAACCTAAACCCAAACCCTGAACTATAAACCTGAATCCTAAAACCATAAACCCTAAAATACTAAACCTTAAACCCTAAAATCCTAAACCCTAAAATCTAAACCCAAAATCCAAAGCCTTAAACCCAAAACCCTTAACCCTAAACCCTAAACCCTAAACCATAAACCAAAAACCCTTAAACTTAAACCCTAAAACCTAAACACCTAAACCCCAAACCCAAAGCCCTAAACCCTAAACCCAAAATCACAAAACCTTAAACCGTAAACACTAAACCCTAAACCCTAAACCCCAAACCCTAAACCCTAAACCCTAAAACCTAAACAAGAAAACCTAAACACCTAAACCCTAAATCCAAAACCCTAAACCCTAAACCCTAAACCCTAAACCCTAAAGCATAAACCCTAAAACCTAAACCTAAAAACCTAAACACCTAAACCCTAAACCCTAAACACTAAACCCTAAACCATAAACCCTAAACACTAAACCGTAAACCCTAAACCCTAACCATAAACCCAACCCAAACCTGAAACCATTAACCCTATGCCCCAAACCCAAAACACTAGATTCAAAACCCTAAAACCTAAACACCTAAACCATAAACCATAAACCCTAAACCCTAAACATTAAATCCTAAACCCTAAACCCTAAACACTAAATCCTAAACCCTAAACCCTAAAACACTAAAACCTAAGCCCTAAAACCTTAAACCTTAAACCCTAAACCCTAAATCCAAAACCCTAAACCCTAAACCTTACACCCTAAATCCAAAACCCTAAACCCTAAACCGTAAAACTTAAACACCTAAACCCTAAACCCTAAACCCTAAGCCCTGAACCCTAAAGCCCAAAATCTTAAACCCTAAACGTAAAACCCTAAACCAAAATCCTAAAGCCTAAAACCTAAACACGTAAACCCAAAATTCTAAACTATAAACACTAAACCCTAAACCCTAACCCTGAACTCTAAACCCTAAACCTTAAAACCCTAAACCCTAAAACACTAAATCCTAAACCCTAAAACCCTAAACCCTAAACCCTAAATCCAAAACCCTAAACCCTAAACCCTAAACCCAAAACCTAAAACCTTAAAACCAAAACCAAAAAACCAAAATACCAAAACCCTAAATCCTAAACCCTAAACCATAAACCCTAAACATAAAACCCTAAACCCTAAACCCTAAACCATAAACCCTATGCCCTAAACCCAAAACACTAAATCCTAAACCCTAAACCCTAAAACCCTAAACCCCAAACCCTAAACCCTAAATCCAAAACCCTAAATCTTAAAAACAAAACCCTAAACCCTAAACCCAAAAACCTAAACCCTAAACCCTAAACCCTAAACACTAAATCTTAAACCATAAACCCTAAACCACAAACCCTAAACCCTAAACCCTAAACCATAAATCCTAAACACTAAACCCTAAACCCTAACTCTAAACCCAAAACCCAAAACCCAAAACCATATGCACTAAACCCTAAACCCTAGACTTAAAACCCCAAAACCTAATCACCCAAACCATAAACCCAAAACCCTAAAACCTAAACCCCAAACCCAAAACCCTAAACACTAAATCCTAAACCCTAAACCCTAAAACCTAGCCTCTAAAACCCTAAACCCTAAACCCTAAACCCTAAATCCAAAACCCTAAACCGTAAACCCTAAAACTTAAACACCTAAACCCTAAACCCAAAACCCTAAAACCTAAACCCTAAAACATTAAACCCTAAACCCTAAAAGCTAAACCCTAAAACCTAAACACCTAAACCCCAAACACTAAAACTTGAACCCAAAACACAAAATCTTAAACCCAAACCCTGAACTCTAAACCGGAATCCGAAAACCTTAAACCCTAAAATACTAAACCCTAAACCCTAAAACCCTAAACCCTAAAATCTAAACCCAAAATCCAAAGCCTTAAACCCAAAACCCTTAACCCAAAACCCTAAACCCTAAACCCTAAACCAAAAACCCTTAAACCTAAACCCTAAAACCTAAACACCTAAACCCTAAACCCAAAGCCCTAAACCCTAAACCCAAAATCACAAAACCTTAAACCGTAAACACTAAACCCTAAACCCTAAACCCCAAACCCTAAACCCTAAACCCTAAAACCTAAAGAAAACCCAAACACCTAAACCCTAAATCCAAAACCCTAAACCCTAAACCCTAAACCCTAACGCATAAACCCTAAAACCTTAACCTAAAAACCTAAACACCTAATCCCTAAACCCTAAACACTAAACCCTAAACCATAAACCCTAAACACTAAACCCTAAACCCTAAACCCTAACCGTAAACCCAACCCAAACCTGAAACCATTAACCCTATGCCCCAAACCCAAAACACTAGATTCCAAACCCTAAAACTTAAACACCTACACCATAAACCATAAACCCTAAACCCTAAACACTAAATCCTAAACCCTAAACCCAAAAACACTAAACCCTGAACCCTAAAATCTTAAACCTTAAACCCTAAACCCTAAATCCAAAACCCTAAACCCTAAACCTTACACCCTAAATCCAAAACCCTAAACCCTAAACCGTAAAACTTAAACACCTAAACCCTAATCCCTAAACCCTAAGCCCTGAACCCTAAAGCCCAAAATCTTAAACCCTAAACACAAAACCCTAAACCAAAAATCCTAAAGCCTAAAACCTAAACACCTAAACTAGAAATTCTAAACTGTAAACACTAAACCCTAAACCCTAACCCTGAACTCTAAACCCTAAACCCTAAAACCCTAAACCCTAAAACACTAAACCCTAAACCCTAAACCCTAAATCCAAAACCCTAAACCCTAGACCGTAAACCCAAAACCCAAAACCCTAAAACCAAAACCAAAAAACCAAAACACCAAAACCCTAAATCCTAAGCCCTAAACCATAAACTAGCTTTTGTAAAGGATTTTTGCACACAAAATCTAGGTTTAGGTAACTTGCAACAAAGATGCAAGAACCAAAAACCTCAAAGTCTTCCCACACAAGATTTATCAAATGAAATCTATGGAAGAACTTTAATGCTAAACTCTCAAAGAAAATTAGTTAAATAAATAATCCAAGCGAGAGTTCTAGCTAAGTAGTTTAAGCACTATAGCCTTCAAATACTCATAATGCTTAGAGAAATCACGAGTGAAAAATATGAGTGTTTGAAAGAATATTTGGCTAATATAAAGTTCTTAGGGTTTTGAAAGATGATAGAATTTTTTTCCCTAATCAAGTTTGCTAATCCATACGCAATTAAGACAAATGAACTGGTATATATAGGCAAGGAGGATTTTTTGACCTTTGGGGATACAATGGGTATTATTAGAATTGTCTAAAAGACCATTGAGAAAATTAACCCAGTTTACCCAATTAAAAAATTAGGTAAAAATTATTTTAACCCGCGAGGTTCGGGTGCCCGAATAGAGACAGTCAAGAAATCGACTTTAAGAAGTTTGGGTGCCCGAGTTGAGGTTTGGCTGAAACAAAGTCAATAGCTAAATGTCCAAGGTTTGGGTGCCCGAAGCTAAGTTCGATTAACTGAACCAGGTAGTTCGATCGCCCGAGACTCTACTTGAACGTAAACAGACAGTCGCCCGAGTAGTTGAAAAGTGCCCTGGAAAGTATTCGAGTGCCCGAGGAAGATACGTTTCAAAAGAGGTTCGGTCACCCGAAGCTAAGTCAATATGTTGACTTTGTTCGGTCGCCCAAGTCGCTTTACACGGCATAGGTTCGATCACCTGAACCCTCTCAACCTATTCTATTTTAAGCCCATAGATTCACCAATTGTAATTCCCCTGATATGAAGATTATAATGGGGACCTTTGTGCATTTTTTTAGTGACCTAGGGTCTGTGTAAATCCCTAGAGACCAACAATGGTCGTTTTGAGCATACCTACCTACCAGGCATGATGCAATTTATTACAAGCCATACACGCGCACGGTCCATAATAAATTACATCTCTGAATAAAGAAATAATTAAATAAATAAAAAGTACAACACATATATCTTCATTCTTCGGCACGAACACCTTACGTCATCATGATATGACTTTTAGTTCTAAGCACGAACAAGGTGAACCTGCATGCAATTCTCAGTACAAACATCAGTACGAAGAGTATTTTTCATAATCAAAACTAGGTGCGACCAATAAGGTCAACAATCTCCCCCTTTTTCATGATGACAAATACCTTATGCAAAATGTGGGTTTAGCCAAGAAAGGCTTCCCCTCACTTTATGCATAAACATAAAAAGATAATAGAAGATTTAAGTATAATTAAGCACAATATTACCCACTTTTGTCTCTTCTCCCCCTTTTGGCAACAATAAAATGGGTTAAACAATAAAGCGCAAAGGCAAAGCATATCAATTAGATAAAGAAGTATATTAGGAAAGTAGACTATTTCCAATAAAAAATTTCGGCAGCATGCCGTTTGAAAGTAAACTATTTCCAATAATAATTCTATACCTAAGTAACTTGTTTGGAGTTATAGTGAATAGTATATGATTTATTTTAATTAATCAACCCAAACATAATATGCATTGAAGAAGTATAAGTAGCATGCAACACGTCAACAATCTTAATGCTCTATACTCTCCCCAATAGATGACTATGCAGGGATGAAAATTAATTTTTCATTTGGTTTTCACTCATCCATTCAAAAACATTTTAAAGTTAATTTCAACATAATCATCTTTGGTTAGCAAGACAAGCAAGTATGCCCCTACGTGTGAGTTTGATACCAATCGTTATAACTAAGTGGTAGAGAAGATACTAATTATTAAAACAATACCACTAGTTATAAGGACATTTTATCAGTTTTGAAATGAACATGATATCAATTAAAAAATTTACCAAGTTGTGCTCATTGATACCAGTTGATACTGTATTTTCCAAAAGATATAGTGGTGAATGCAAAAACATTTACATATTTATTTTCTTAGAGCCTAATGATTTTGAAATACAAGACTCTCCCTAAGAATATGCATTTTCTTTACTTATCAACTTTAGTAAAAATCATAAATTTTCTTAGAAATGCACCCAAGTTTTAAAAATTTTAGCATTAAGAAAATGATATTAAGTTAAATGCAAAGGTTTCCAAAATTTGGCAACACTTTGTCTAAAGATGTAACCAATCCATAAGAATCTGCCAGTATTCTAAATAAATACGCACAACTAACCCCAAGGATTTTAATCAAATAACGCAAATGGGACAAGCGTAAGAATTTAGATCTTAAATATAGATCACATTTGCAAAGCACATCATCTCAATTATTTTGGGCAAATGTCCCAAAAAAAATTCGGCAACATGCCGGCTGTAAACAAGACATTTCATAAAATTAACCTGCACAAAAATAGTTCTCAAACAGGCAGTATTTCAAGAGTAAGGCATGCGACAACCTATAATCTACCAATAGGAAATTCTCAATCATTGCATCTGCCATGTAGGAGGCAGCATGTATTTTAACATAGTAATCAATTAAATACAATCACATGCACACCAAAGTACTACATATATGTATGTCTATCATAATCACATAGTATCATATCATAGTGTCTGTGTGTGTGGAGAATATGAAAGTAAAAAAGAAACAGACATATAGGTTGTTTTAAGTATAGGTATAAACCCAAATGAAAGTAATGTATCTAAATAACATAGATAAAATATGAAGCTGTAGGACGATGGACTAGATCCTTATGAAGCACTCCTAGGTCTCTCCATCGTCATGATCATCATCTCCCTCTTCCCCACTCAGCTCCATTTGGTCGTCCTCACCGATATCCTTATCATTCATCTTACGCAATCGCTCACCAAGAATGTGAAAGTTAGCCCGCACCTCAGACCGAAAAATAGTGAACTTATTGTAAAAAAAATCAGGCCTAGCCTGAGAAGAAGATGCTTGCTTAATCATGGAGACTCGAAACTCCTCAAATAAGGTGGAGAGATCGGTGATGGCTGCCATGATCTCGACAGAAGATGGTACATGGGGCAGCTCCTGCGGAGCATCCTGAGCTCCCAGCTCTCTCTCATGTGCAGTAGGCAACCACATGTTGCCAGTCAGCTTGTATCCCATCAAATTTAAGGTGGTCGAATTAAAGACATCTAATGGTCGTACTTTCTTAATATTGGCAAGTGGTGACCTATTCAATCTTTCCCTAATGAATATCCTAGATAAAATCCCACCGTAGGGTAAAATGATCCTCTTTCCCACGATTTTGACAAACATCCACTGCAGGATTAATCTAGGCAGGTCTAGCTTCTTCCTAGTGAAGAGGCACCACATGACAAAGCAGTCCAAGTAGGACACATGGTCCTTTGATCCTGACTTAGGCAAGATGTTATAGGAAATCAGGTGGTGTACCACCTTTGCCTCTAAAGTCAAGGATCTATAGCTGGGGGTATGAGTCAAATCAGCTACAGAATGTGCCATTACCAAATTAACAAATGTACTCATAGTGAAGTCCTGCTCGGCTATCCAGGTGGATGAGGAGTCAGGGCAGATGAAGTCGCCACGTTGGATATCGAATGTCTCGACTAGGTATGCGTCATCGAAATGGATGTCGTTCTCCAGCACCCTGGTGTAGTAGCCCTGGCCATCTTAAGCAAGGTTGGCATAAAAGAGCCGAGCAAGCAGCAGGTACATCCCTTTGGGCTGGAAGGTGATGAATTCGTACCATCCTTGATATTGAAAGATGTCAAGGACATTGTTGAAGTGAGTTTGCATAAACTCGATATCAAGGATCTTTCCCAGAATGGGATCCTTCAGACGTAACACCTTTTTATACTTGATACGCCGATTGGGTGTGGGAAACCACTGATCTAAGGGAACACCAACAGCAACGCGTCTCTCCTATTTAGGCATGGGAATGAGTCTGTCTTAGGGCTAAGGAAGGCTATGAGAGAGAAAAACAGAGGAGACTCTCAAAAGAGAACTGAAATTCACGGAATGCCATATATATCAGTGCGGTTCGGGCGCCTGGGTCATGGTTCAGTTGCCCAAACAACCTTAATTATGAGAGGTCTTTGAGTTTGTTTGGCAGCCCGAAGATACGTTCGGTCGGCTGAATTTCAAGCGCCAATTTTGTATTTTCGAGGGTCGGCCGCCTAAAGAGTTTTTGAACTAAGTTCACCGGTTGCCCGACTGTCTCGATTCGGTAGCCCGAAAAAATATTCGAGGACCCGAGTGAGTTTGAGCATGGGGATTCAGCCACCCGAGATGTGGTCAATGGCCTGGTCAACCTTCTGGTTCGGTCGACCGAAGTACAAATGTAATGATGGGTTCGGTCGCCTGATCATAGTCCATTTTTTCTTATTTGATCTGATTTTTAAAGCAAAAGACTCTATGGACTATTTGTAGGGATTTAGAACAATGAATTGGCTACGAGATTGGATTTGGATAGAATTGATGGGCCTTAGGCCACAACCTAACCTTTTAGAGAATGCTTCACCCTACGATTAATCCTAACTGCTAAGGGAGAGCTATGTAATCATGTGATTCCTGTTTGAGCAGGTCCCTCCTTTTCTCTCTTAATTACCCATACCATTTTTCTTTCTTTTGTCTTTGATGGGTTAGGAGCTGATGATTCTTTGGCTTTCCATACTTGCTTAGGTTTCACACCCTTTCTTTTAAACGGGAAATCAAATTTTCTATGCCCTTTCTTTTTACATAAGATGCATGTGGTGTGAGTGTATGGATTAGAAGAGGTACTGGCGAGGTGTTTTGATTCTTTTACAAAGTACCCCATGTATAGGTTCTTTCTCTTCTTGTTTTCAATCCCATTATAACCTATACCTTCTTTATCTAAGGTCATCTTTTGTGCACCTAACTGTTTATTAAAGTTTTCCTTACCTCTAGTGAACGTATAGATGATCCTAGATTGGTCTTCTATTTTCTTCTCAAGATCTTGAATTTTTGAGTTTTCCAAATTTTTGCAAACATTCTGAAGTTTCAAGAGTTCTTTAGACATATTGTTTGCTTTACTTTCAAGATCTACAATCAAGTAATCTTTATTGCCATCATTAGAAATTTTAGATTTCAAAATAGTTATCTCATTTTCTAATGATTCATTCTTGCTTTCTAGGCTATTAATTTTCAAAATGTTTTCTCTTTCAGCAAGAACTTCATATTCACATTCTTTCATGCATGCTTCAAACTTGTTTTTCAAAACATAATATTTCTTCTTTGCTTTTTTTATGAGTGACTTGTGAATTCTCATGTATTCAATTTGCAGTTCCTCACAAGATGGCATGCTCTCATTATCACTACTATCATATGATTCACAATCAGACGTATCATTCAAATCAGCATATGAATCATTTTTAGATTTGTCTACTAAAATAGAAGGAACTGAAATAACCTCATAATTGGTTAAAGCTACATAACACTGGTTACCTTCCTTAAGACCAGTAGAACTTGAGTCGCATGGAGAGATGACTCCCTTTTGCATGGACGCACCAAATCTCCACTCAAGTTTGTCCCAAATCTGCTTAGCACTACTACAAGCTATAACCTCACATAAAATGTTAGAATCTAAAGCATGCAGTAAGGTATTCATGGCATCAAAGTTTATCTATACTAAGTCCTTATCATGGTCATTCATTTCAAGATCAGATTTAGGGACATCAGTACACCCAATAACCTTCATAGGCACATAATCACCCTGATCAATGACTTTCCAAAATTTCCAATTTAGAGCTTTTAAATGCACAGTCATTCTAAATTTTCGTATAGCATAATCAATACCACATAATACAAGTGGGTGTGTGACTAATCTTCCCTCACAAGAAGGGGATGCACTGACATGAGCTATTGTGATCTTTTACTAAATAACTTCTAAGTCTAAGTATTGCTTTGATACCAATTGATAGTTAAGGTGCAACCCCAAGAGGGGAAGTGAATTGGGTATTAAAAAATTTGTTGCCTAGGTCTATTGATTTTAATAACAATGTAAATTAACCTAGGGTTAGTCTATGCAACCATCAAGTACACATACACGTGCAGTAAATGTAAATTGCGAAAATGAAAAGAACACGCATGATATGTTATCAAGGTTCGGCCAACAGTGTCTATATCCCCCGCCTTGGCCACATCGACACAAGGATTACCACTATAATGCTCACTTAAACGGGTGAAGCAACACCTATACAAACCAGGTCAATTCAAGGGGCTGACCTCAACTGACACGCCTTAACAGGATGGTGCACCTAGCTTTTCTAATCGGGTCTAAGCCAATCCAGGACTATTCCAGGGCTAGTCTTTCTCCTTAGGCCCGTGCCTGGAATACAACCAATGTGTATGAAATTGTTTGTACACTAAAATGCATTTCAACACAAGCAGATGTGTGCACCAATATAGCTCAGTCAATAATGCAAGAACGAATGATATGTAAATATGTTCAGTGCTCTAATGTGTGCTAAACACTCAATCACGTATATATTTTCAATCCAGATCTAGAGTGTACATCTAAGCAGGATTTGAAACACACTATTTGAATATCACAAAATTATATCAATGTTTCAAATATGCTAAGCAAGATAAATCAAACAAACTCAATAGGATATTCCAATATACAAAGCACAATGGAGTTGTTTGAAAGACTAGCTTTTGTAAAGGATTTTTGCACACAAAATCTAGGTTTAGGTAACTTGCAACGAAGGTGCAAGAACCAAAAACCTGAAAGTCTTCCCACACAAGATTTATTAAATGAAATCTGTGGAAGAACTTTAACGCTAAACTCTCAAAGAAAATCAATTAAATAAATAATCCAAATGAGAGTTCTAGCTAAGTAGGTTAAGCACTATGGCCTTCAAATACTCACAATGCTTAGAGAAATCACGAGTGAAAAATATGTGAGTGTTTGAAAGAATATTTGGCTAATATAGGTTTCTTAGGGTTTTGAAAGATGAGAGAATTTTTGCCCTAATCAAGTTTGCTAATCCACACGTAATTAAGACAAATGAACTGGTATATATAGGCAAGGAGGATTTTTTAACCCTTGGGGATACAATGGGTATTATTAGAATTGTCTAAAAGACCATTAAGAAAATTAACCCAGTTTACCCAATTAAAAAATCAGGTAAAAATTATTTTAACCTGCGAGGTTCGGGTGACCGGCCTAAGGTTCAGGTGCCTGAATAGACACAGTCAAGAAATTGACTTTAAGAAGTTTGGGTGCCCAACTTGAGGTTCAGTTGGCTAAAGCAAAGTAAGTAGCCAAATGTCCGAGGTTCGGGTGCCCGAAGCTATGTTCGGTTAACCGAACCAGGTAGTTCGGTCGCCCGAGCCTCTATTTGAACGTAAACAGACGGTTGTCCGAGTAGTTGAAAAGTGCCCTAGAAAGCATTCAGGTGCCCGAGGAAGATACGTTCAAAAGAGGTTTGGTCGCCCGAAGCTAAGTCAATATGTTGACTTTGTTCCGTCGCTCGAGCCACTTTACACGGCATAGGTTCAGTCGCTCGAACCCTCTCAACCTATTCAATTATAAGCCCATAGATTGGCAAATTGTAATTTCCCTTATATGAAGATTATAATGGGGACCTTTGTGCATTTGTTTAGTGACCTAGGGCTTGTGTAAATCCCTAGAGACCAACTACGGTCGTTTTGAGCACACCTACCTACCATGCATGATGCAATTTATTACAAGCCATACACATGCACAGTCCATAATAAATTACATCCCAGAATGAAGAAATAATTAAATGAATAAAAAGTACAACACATATATCTTCATTCTTCGGCACGAACACCTCACGTCATCATGATATGACTTTTTGTCCTGAGCACGCACAAGGTGAACCTGCATGCAATTCTCAATACAAACATCAGTACCAAGAGTATTTGTCATAATCAAAACTGGGTGCGACCAATAAGGTCAACATTTAGTGTTTAGTATTTAGGGTTTAGGGTTTAGGGTTTAGGGTTTTGGCTTTAGGGTTTAGGGTTTAGGGTTTAGGGTTTAGGTGTTTAGGGTTTGTGGTTTAGGGTTTTTAGGGTGTAGGGTTTAACGTTTTGGGTTTAGGGTTTAGGGTTAAGGGATTACGGTTTGGGGTTTAGGGTTTAGAGTTTGGGTTAAGGTTTAGTGTTTAGGGTTTTAGGTTTAGGGTTTAGGGTTTACAGTTTAGTGTTTAGTATTTTGGGTTTAGGGTTTAGGGTTTAGGGTTTAAGGTTTAGGGTTTAGGGTTTAAGGCTTAGGGTTTAGGGTTTAGTATTTAGTATTTAGGGTTTAGGGTTTTGGGTTTAGGGTTTAGGGTTTAGGGTTTAGGGTTTAGGGTTTAGGTTTTAGGGTTTAGGGTTTTTAGGGTCTAGGGTTTAGCCTTTTGGGTTTAGGGTTTAGGGTTAAGGGATTAGGGTTTATGGTTTTGGGTTTAGGATTTAGAGTTAGGGATTAGGGTTTTGTGTTTAGGGTTTAGGGTTTGGGTGTAGGGTTTATTTGTTTTGGTCTTAGGGTTTAGATTTTGGGGTTTTGTTTTTGGGCTAAGTGTTTAGGGTTTAGGGTTTTGGATTTAGGGTTTAGGGTTTGGGGTTTAGGGGTTTAGGGTTTTAGGGTTTAGGGTTTAGTGTTTAGGGTTTAGGGTTTAGGGTTTAGGGCTTACGATTTTGGGTTTAGGTGTTTAGGTTTTAGAGCTTAGGGACTAGGGTGAAGGGTTTAGGGTTTACTGTTTAGGGTTTAAAGTTAGGGTTTAGGGTTTAGTGCATAGGGTTTATGGTTTAGGGTTTAGGGTTTAGGGTTTAAGGTTTAGGTGTTTAAGTTTTTTGGTTTACGTTTTAGGGTTTGGGGATTTGGGTTAAGGGTTTAGGGTTTAGGGTTTTTGATTTAGGGTTTAGGGTTTAGTGTTTTAGGGTTTAGGGTTTTAGGGTTTAGGGCTTACAATTTAGGGTTAGAATTTAGGGTATAGTGTTTAGGGTTTAGGGTTTTGGGTTTAGGGTTTAGGGTTTACGTGTTAGGTTTTAGGGTTTAGGGTATAGGGTATAGGGTTTTGGGTTTTGGGGTTTTGGGTTTAGCGTTTAGGGTTTAGGGTTTAGGGTTTAGGGTTTAGGGTTTAGTGTTTAGTATTTAGGGTTTTGGGTTTAGGTTTTTGGGTTTTCAATTTAGGGTTTGTGGTTTAGGGTTCAGTCGTTTAGGTTTTAGCGTTTACAGTTTAAGGTTTAGGGTTTAGGGTTTTTAAGGTCAAGGGTTTAGAGATTAGGGTTTAGGGTTTTAGGGTTTAGAATTTTGGTTTAGGGTTTAGGGTTTTAGGGTTTAGGGTTTAGGCTTTACTGTTTAAGGTTTGGGGTTTAGGGTATGAGGTTTAGGGTTTAGGGTTTAGGGTTTAGGGTTCAATGCCAAGGGTTTAAGGTTAGGGTCTTGGGTTTATTGTTAAGGGTTTAGGGATAGGGTTTAGGGTTTAGGGTTTAGGGTTTGCAATTTAGGGTATAGGGTTTGGGTTTAGGTGTTTAGGTTTAAGGGTTTTGGTTTTAGGGTTTAGGGTTTAGGGTTTAGGGTTTATGGTTTAGGGTTTAGTATTTAGTATTTAGGGTTTAGGGTTTAGGGTTTTGGGTTTTGGGTTTAGGGTTTAGGGTTTATGGTTTAGGGTTTAGGGTTTAGGGTTTAGTGTTTAGTATTTTGGGTTTAGGGTTTTTGCTTTAGGGTTTAGGGTTTAGGGTTTAGGTGTTTAGCTTTTAGGGTTTATGTTTTAGGGCTTAGGGTTTAGGGTTTTTAGCGTCTAGGGTTTACGATTTTGGGTTTAGGCTGTAGGGTTAAGGAATTAGGGTTTAATGTTTAGTGTTCAGGTTTTATAGTTAGGGTCTACGGTTTAGTGTTTAGGGTTTAGGGTTTAGGTTTTAGGGTTTAGGGTTTAGGGTTTTGGATTTAGTGTTTAGGGTTTTGGGTTTTGGGTTTTAGGGTTTAGGGTTTAGGGTTTAGGTGTTTAGGTTTTAGGGTTTAGAGTCTAGGGTTTAGGGTTTAGGGTTTAGGGCTTAGGGTTTAGGGTTTGGTGTTTCGAGTTTAGGGTTTAGAGTTAGGGTTTAGGGTTTAGTGTTTAGGGTTTAGGGCTTAGGATTTAGGGTTTAGGGTTTCAAGTTTAGGGTTTAGAGTTAGGGTTTACGGTTTAGTGTTTAGGGTTTATGGTTTAGGGTTTATGGTTTGGGGTTTAGGGTTTAGGTGTTTAGGTTTTTGGGTTTAGGTTTTAGGGTTTAGGATTTAGGGTTTAGGGTTTTGGATTTAGGGTTTAGGGTTTTGAGTTTTAGGGTTTAATGTTTAGTGTTTTAGGGTTTAGGGTTTTAGGGTTTAGGGTTTAGGGTTTTGGGTTTTGGGTTTTGGGTTTACGTTTTTATGGTTTAGGGTTTAGGGTTTACAATTTAGTATTTAGTATTTAGTATTTAGTGTTTAGGGTTTAGGGTTTAGGGTTTAGGGTTTAGGTTTTAGAGTTTAGTGTTTAGTATTTAGTGCTTAGGGTTTAAGGTTTAAGGTTTGGGGTTTTGGCTTTAGGGTTTTGGGTTTGTGGTTTAGGGTTTTTAGGGTCTAGGGTTTAATGTTTAGGGTTTAGGGTTTAGGGTTAAGGGATAAGGGTTTAGGGTTTAGGGTTTAGGGTTTAAAGTTTGGGTTTAGGGTTTAGTGTTCAGTGTTTAGGGTTTAGGGTTTAGGGTTTAGCTGTTTAGCTTTTAGGGTTTAGGTTTTTGAGTTTTCAGTTTACGGTTTAGGGTTTCGGATTTCAGATTTTGGGTTTAGGGTTTAGGATTTAGGTTTTTGGGTTTAGTGTTTAGGGTTTAGGTTTTAGGGTTTAGGCTTTAGTGTTTAGGGTTTTGGGTTTAGGGTTTAGGGTTTAGGTTTTAGGGTTTAGGGTTTAGGGTTTAGGGTTTAGGGTTTAAGGGTTTGGGGTTTAGGGTTTTTGGGTTTAGGGTTTACAGTTTAGGGTTTAGCATTTAGTATTTATGGTTTAGGGTTTAGGGTTTAGGGTTTAGGGTTTTTGCTTTAGGTTTTTGGGTTTGAGGTTTGGGGTTTTCACTTTAGGGTTTAGGGTATAGGGTTTAGGTTTTAAGGTTTAGGGTTTTTAAGGTCTAGGGTTTAGTGTTTCGAGTTTAGGGTGTTAGGTTAAGAGCATAGGGTTTAGGGGTTATGGTTGGGTTTAGAGTTAGTGTTCAGGGTTAAGTGTTTTGGGTTTAATGTTTAGGGTTTAGGGTTTTGGATTTAGGGTTTAGAGTTTACGGTTTTAGGGTTTAGGGTTTAAGGTTTAGGATTTAGGATATAGTGCCTAGGGTTTAGGGTTTACGATTTAGGGTTTAGGTGTTTAGGTGTTTAGGTTTTAGGGTTTGAAGTCTAGGGTTTAGGGTTTCGGACTTAGGGTTTAAGGTTTAGGGTTTCGGGTTTAGGTTTTAGAGTTAGGGTTTAGGGTTTAGTGTTTAGGGCTTATGGTTTAGGGTTTAGGGTTTAGGTTTTAGGGTTCTCTTTAGATTTTATGATTTAGGGTTTAGGGTTTAGGGTTTTGAGTTTAAAGTTTAGGGTTTAGGGTTCAGGTTTTTAGGGTTTAGGGTTTATGGTTTTAGGGTTTATGTGTTAGGGTTTTGGGTTTTGGGTTTTGGGTTTTGGGTTTTAGGGTTTAGGGTTTAGTGTTTAGTGTTTAGTATTTCAGGTTTAGGGGTAGGGTTTTGGGTTTTGTGTTTGAGGTTTAGGCTTTAGGCTTTAGGCTTTTTGATTTAGGGTTTAGGTTTTAGGGTTTACTGTTTTAGGGTTTAGGGTTTTAGGGTTTAAGGTTTTGGGTTTTGGGTTTAGAGTTTTGGGTTTAGGGTATTAAGGTTTAGGGTTTTGGGTTTTAGGTTTTTGGGTTTTGGGTTTTGGGTTTATGGTTTAGGGTTTAGGGTTTAGGGTTTAGGGTTTAGGGTTTAGTGTTTAGGGTTTAGGGTTTAGGGTTTTGGGTTTAAGGTTTAGGTGTTTAGGTTTTTTTGGTTTAGGTTTTAGGGTTTAGGGTTTAGGGTTTAGGGTTTAGGGTTTAGGGCTTTGAATTTAGGGTTTAGGGTTTAGGATTTAGGGTTTAGTGTTTTAGGGTTTAGGGTTTTTTTGTTTAGGTTTTAGGGTTTAGGGTTTAGGGTTTGGGGTTTAGGGTTTTTGGTTTAGGGTTTTATGGTTTAAGGTTTAGGGTTTAGGGTTTAGGGTTCAGGGCTTAGAGTTTAGGGTTTACTGTTTAGTATTTAGGGTTTTGGCTTTAGGGTTTAGGGTTTAGGGTTTAGGTGTTTAGGGTTTGTGGTTTAGGATATTTAGGGTGTAGGGTTTAAGATTTTAGATTTAGGGTTTAGGTTTAAGGGATTTGGGTTTAGGGTTTAGGGTTTAGGGTTTAGGGTTTAGAGTTTGGGTTTAGGGTTTAGTGTTTAGGGTTTAGGGTTGGGGTTTAGGGTTTAGGGTTTAGCTTTTTAGGTTTTAGGGTTTAGGCTTTAGGGGTTACGATTTAGGGTTTTGGGTTTCGGATTTCAAATTTAGGGTTTAGTGTTTTTGAGTTTAGGGTTTAGGGTTTACGGTTTAGGGTTTAGGGTTTAGTGTTTAGGGTTTAGGGTTTAGGGTTTAGGATTTAGGTTTTAGGGTTTAGGTGTTTAGGTTTTAGGGTTTAGGGTCTAGGGTGTGGGGTTTAGGCTTTAGGCTTTAGGGTTTTGGGTTTACGGTTTTAGGGTTTTGGGTTTGGGGTTTAGGGTTTATAGTTTAGTGTTTAGTATTTTGGGTTTAGGGTTTAGGGTTTTGGATTTTGGCTTTAAGGTTTAGGGTTTAGGGTTTAAGGCTTAGGGTTTAGGGTTTAGTATTTAGTATTTTCGGTTTAGGGTTTAGGGTTCAAGGTTTTGGCTTTAGGGTTTAGGGTTTAGTATTTAGGGTCGAGGTTTTAGTGGTTTGGATTTCGAGTTTTGTGTTAAGGGATTAGGGTTTAGGGTTTAGGGTTTAGGGTTTAGGGTTTAGGGTGTAGGGTTTATTTGTTTAGGGTTTAGGGTTTTGGTTTTAGGGTCTAGGGTGTAAGGTTTAGGGTTTAGGGTTTAGGTTTTAGGGTCTAGGGTGTAAGGTTTAGGGTTTAGGGTTTAGGGTTTAGGGTTTAGGTGTTTAGGTTTTAGAGTTTAGGGTCTAGAGTGAACGGTTTAGGGTTTAGGGTTTAAGGTTTAGAGTTAGGGTTTAGGGTTTAGTGTTTATGATTTAGGGTTTAGGGTGTAGGGTTTATTTGATTAGGTTTTTGGGTTTAGGTTTTAGGGTTTTATTTTAGGGTTGTGTTTTTAGGGTTTAGGGTCTAGAGTGTAAGGTTTAGGGTTTAGGGTTTAGGGTTTAGGGTTTGGGGTTTAGTGTTTAGGTGTATAGGTTCTAAAGTTTAGGATCTAGGGTGAATGGTTTAAAGTTTAGGGTTTAGGGTTTAGAGTTAGGGTTTAGGGTTTAGTGTTTAGGGTTTAGCGTTTTGGGTGTAGGGTTTATTTTTTTTAGGTTTTTGGGTTTAGGTTTTAGGGTTTTATTTTAGGGTTTAGGGTTTAGGTGTTTAGGTTTTAGGGTCTAGGGTGTAAGGTTTAGGGTTTAGGGTTTAGGGTTTAGGGTTTAGGGTTTAGGTGTTTAGGTTTTAGAGTTTAGGGTCTGAAGTGAATGATTTAGGGTTTAGGGTTTAGGGTTTAGAGTTAGGGTTTAGGGTTTAGTGTTTAGGGTTTAGGGTTTAGGGTGTAAGGTTTATTTCTTTAGGTTTTTGGGTTTAGGTTTTAGGGTTTTATTTTAGGGTTTTGGGTTAAGGGTTTAGCTTTTAGGGTTTTGGATTTAGGGTTTAGGGTTTTTGGATTTAGGGTTTAGTCTTCAGGTTTTGGGTTTAGAGTTTAGGGTTAGCATTTAAGGTTTAGTGTTTAGGGTCTAAGGTTTTGGGTTTTGGGTTTTGGGTTTAGGGTTTAGGGTTTATGGTTCAGAGTTTAGGTGTTTAGGTTTTACGGTTTAGGTTTTAGGGTTTAGGGTTTATGGTTTAGGGTTTAGGATTTTGGGGTTTAGGGTTTGGGGTTTAGGGTTTAGGGTTTAGTGTTTAGTATTTTGGGTTTAGGCTTTAGGTTTTGGGGTCATGGTTTTAGGGTTTAGGGTTTAGGGTTTAGGTGTTTAGGTTTTTGGGTTTAGGTTTTAGGGTTTACGTTAGGGTTTAGGGTTTTTAAGGTCTAGGGTTTAGTGTTTAGGGTTTAGGGTTTAGGGTTTTAGGGTTTAAAGTTAGTGTTTAGGGTTTAGCGTTTTGGGTTTAGGGTTTAGGGTTTAAGGTTTAGGGTTTAGGGTTTAGCATTTAGGTGTTTAGGTTTTAGGGTTTAGGGTTTAGGGTTTAGGGTTTAGGGTTTTGGGTTTAGGGTTTAGGGTTTAGGGTTTAGGGTTTTAGGGTTTAGAGTTTTAGGGTTTGGGGTTTAGGGTTTGGGGTTAGGGTTATGGGTTTAGGGTTTAGTGTTTAGGGTTTAGGGTTTAGGGTTTTGGGTTTAGGGTTTAGGCGTTTGGGTTTTAGTGTTTAGGTTTTAGTGTTTAGGTTTTAGGGTTTACGATTAATGGGCTTCAGGTTTAGCGTTTCAGGTTCAGGGTTTAGGGTTTTGGGTTAGGGTTTGGGGTTACAATTTAGGGTTTGGGGTTTAGGGTTAGGGTTTAGAGTTCAGGGTTTAGCGTTTTGGGTTTAGGGTTTACAATTTCTGATTTACTATTTGGATTTTTGGGTTTAGAATCTAGGGCTTAGGATTTAACGTTTAGGGTTTAGGGTTTAGCGTTTAGGTGTTTAGGTTTTAGGGTTTTGGTTTTAGGGTTTAGTGTTTAGGGTTTAGGGTTTAGGGTTTAGGTTTTAGGGTTTAGGGTTTTGGATTTAGGGATTTGGGTTTAGGGTTTAGGATTTTAGGGTTTAGAGTTTTAAGGTTTGGGGTTTATGTTTTGGGGTTAGGGTTAAGGGTTTAGGGTTTAGTGTTTAGGTATTTGTGTTTTAGTGTTTACGTTTTAGTGTTTAGGTTTTAGGGTTTTGTTTTATTGGGTCCCGGGTTTAGCGTTTCAGGTTCAGGGTTTTGGGTTTTGGGTTAGGGTTTGGGGTTACAATTTAGGGTTTAGGGTTTAGGGTTTAGGGTTTAGGGTTTAGGGTTTGGAGTTAGGGTATAGAGTTCAGGGTTTAGTGTTTTGGGTTTAGGGTATAGGGTTTAGGGTTTTGGATTTAGGGTTTAATGTTTAGGGTTTACAGTTTCGGATTTACTGTTTAGATCTTAGGGTTTAGAATCTAGGGCTTAGGATTTAAAGTTTAGGGTTTAGGGTTTAGGGTTTAGGTGTTTAGGTTTTAGGGTTTCGGTTTTAGGGTTTAGGGTTTAGGGTTTAGGGTTTTGGATTTAGGGATTAGGGTTCAGGGTTTAGGGTTTTAGGGTTTAGAGTTTTAGGGTTTGGGGTTTATTGTTTCGGGTGAGGGTTAAGGGTTTAGGGTTTAGTGTTTAGGGTTTAGGGTTTAAGGTTTAGGGTTTAGGGTTTAGGTGTTTGTGTTTTAGTGTTTAGGTTTTAGGGTTTAGTGTTATTGGATTTCGGGTTTAGCGTTTCAGGTTCGGGGTTTTGGGTTTTGGTTAGGGTTTGGGGTTACAATTTAGGGCTTAAGGTTTAGGGTTTTTAGGGTTTAGGGTTTTGGGTTAGGGTATAAGGTTCAGGGTTTAGGGTTTAGGGTTTAGGGTATAGGGTTTAGGGTTTTGGATTGAGGGTTTAATGTTTAGGGTTTACAGTTTCAGATTTAGTGTTTAGATTTTAGGGTTCAGAATCTAGGGCTTAGGATTTAAAGTTTAGGGTTTATGGTTTAGGGTTTAGCGTTTAGGGTTTAGGGTTTAGAGTTAGGGTTTAGGGTTTATGGTTCAGGCTTTTGGGTTTAGGTGTTTAGGTTTTTGGTTTTGGTTTTAGGGTTTAGTGTTTAGGGTTTAGGATTTAGGGTTTAGGGTTTAAAGTTTAGGGTTTGGGGTTTAGGGTTTTAGGTTTTAGAGTTTAAGGTTTAGGGTTTAGGGTTTAGGGTTTTGGATTTAGGGATTAGGATTTAGGATTTAGAGTTTTAGGGTTTAGGGTTTATGGTTTCGGGTTAGGGTTTAGGGTTTAGGGTTTAGGGTTTAGGTGCTTAGGTTTCAGTGTTTAGGTTTTAGGGTTTAGGGTTTTGGGATTAGGGTTTAGGGTTTACGATTTTGGATTTAGGGTTCAGTGTTTAGGGTTTACAATTTATTGTTTAGTATTTAGGTATTAGAGTTTAGCGTTTAGGGTTTTGGATTTGTGGCTTAAGGTTTAGGGTTTTCGGTTTACGACTTAGTGTTTAGGGTTTAGGGTTTAGGGTTATTGGGTTTCGGGTTTAGGGTTTCAGGTTTAGGGTTTAGGGTTTGGGGTTAGGGTTTGGGGTTACAATTTAGGGTTTAGGGTTTACGATTTTTAGGGTTTAGGGTTTAGGGTTTTGGGTTTTGGGTTTAGGGTTTAGGGTTTAGGGTTTAGGGTTTAGCGTTTAGGGTTTAGGGTATAGGGTTTTGGGTTTTGGATTTAGGGTTTAATGTTTAGGGTTCATGGTTTAGGGTTTAGTGTTTAGATTTTAGGGTTTAGAGTCCAGGGCTTAGGATTTAAGGTTTAGGGTTTAAGGTTTAGGGTTTAGCGTTTAGGGTTTAGGGTTTAGAGTTAGGGTTTAGGGTTTAGGGTTTAGGTGTTTAAGTTTTTGGGTTTTGGTTTTAGGGTTTAGGGTTTAGGGTTTGGGGTTTAGGGTTTAAGATTTAGGGTTTTGGGTTTTAGGGTTTTGGGTTTAGGATCCCAAACTCTAAACCCTAAATCCTAAACCCTAAACCCTAAAATCATAAATACTAAACCCTAAACTCTAAATCCAAAACCCTAAACCACAAGCCCTAAACCTTAAACACTAAAACCAAAACCCAAAAACCTAAACACGTAAACCATAAACCGAAAACCCTAAACCCTAACTATAAACCCTCAACCCTAATCCCCTAAGCCTAAACCTTAAAACCTAGACCCCAAAAACCCTAAACCCCAAACCCTAAGCCCTAAAACCTACACCCTAAAACCTAAGCACCTAAACCCTAAACCGTAAACCCTAAAGCCAAAACCATAAACCCTAAACCCTAAACCCTAACTACTAAACACTAAACCCTAAACCCTAAGCCCTAAACCATAAACCCTAAACCCTAAACCCTAAACCCTAAACCCTAAATACTAAACACTAAATCGTAAATCCTAAACCCTAAACCTTAAACCCTAAAACCCTAAACCCTAAACCCTAAACCCTAATCCAAAAACCTTAAAACCTAAACACCTAAACCCAAACCCTAAACCCTAAATCGTAAACCCTAAACCCTAAACCCTAACCGTAAACCCTAAACCCTAAACCCTAAACTTTGGTCCCTAAACACTAAACAATAAACCCAAGAACCTTAACCCTAAAATCTGGTCCCTAAACACTAAACAATAAACCCAAGACCCTAAACCCTAAACCCTAAACCCTAAACTCTAAACCCTAACCGCTAACCCTAAACCCTAAACCCCAAATCCAAAACCCTAAACCCTAAACCCTAAACCCCAAATCCTAAACCCTAAAACCTAAATAAAAAAACCTAAACACCTAAACCATAAATCCAAAACCCTAAACACTAAACCCTAAACCATAAACCCTAAATACTAAACCCTAAACCCTAACTCTAAACCTTAAACCCTAAACCCTAAACCCTAAATCCTAAACCCTAAACCCTAAAACTTAAACCCTAAAACCTAAACAACTAAACCCTAAACCCTAAACCCAAAACCCTAAACCCTACACCCTAACCCAAAACCCTAAACCCTATACCCTAAATCCCTAAACCCTAAAACACTAAACCCTAAGCCCTAAAACCATAAATCCTAAACCCTAAACCCTAAATCAAAAACCCTAAACCCTAAACCCTAAAACAAAAACCCAAAAACCTAAACACCTAAACCCTAAACCCTAAACCCTAAACCCTAAGCCCTAAACCTTAAACCCTAAACCCTAAACACAAAACCAAAACCCTAACCCTAAACTAAACCCTAAAACCCTAAACCCTAAAACACAAAACTCCAAACACTAAAACCCTAAACCCTAAACCCTAATCCCTAAATCCAAAACCCTAAACCCTAAACCCTAAACCCTAAACCCCAAACCCTAAACCCTAAACACTAAACCCTAAAACCTAAACCCTAAAACCTAAACACCAAAACCCTAAACTCCAAACCCTAAACCCTAAACCCTAAACCCTAAACACTAAACCGTACACACTAAACCCTAAACACTAACTCTAAACCCTAAAAACCTATACCTTAAACCGTAAATCATAAATCGTAGACTGTAATCCTTAGACCTTAAAAACCCTAAACCCTAAACCCTAAACCCTAAAGCAATAATTGTAAAACCGAAACACCTAAGCCCTAAATGCAAACCACTAAGCCCTAAACCCCAAACCCCAAAACCCTAGAACCTAAACCCTAAAACCTAAAAACCTAAACCTTAAACCCTAAACTTTAAACCCTAAACATTAAACACTAAACAAAAAACCCTAATCCTAAACTCTAAACCCTAAACCCTAAATCGTAAAATCGTAAATCTTAAAACACTAAACCCTAAACCCAAAAACCCTAAACCTTAAACCCTAAACCCAAAACCCTAAACCAAAAAACCTAAACATCAAAACCCTAAACCCTAAACACTAAACCTTAAATCATAAACCCTAAACACTAAACCCTAAATCATAAGCCCTAAACACTAAACCCTAAACCCTAACTCTAAACCCTAAACCCTAAACCTTAAATCCTAAACCCTAAACCCTAAACCCTAAATCCAAAACCCTAAACCATAAACCCTAAACCCTAAACCCTAAACCCTAAACCCTAGACCCTAAACCCTAAATCCTAAACCCTAAAACTCAAACCCTAAAACCTAAACAACTAAACCCTAAACCCTACACCCTAAACCCTAAAACCCTAAATCCTAAAACACTAAACTCAAAACCCAAAATGCCTAAACCCTAAACCCTAAACCTCAAATCCAAAACCCTAAACCCTAAACCCAAAACCCTAAACCCAAAACCTTAAACCCTAAAACCTAAACCAAAAAACCTAAACACCTAAACCCAAAAACCTAAACCAAAAAACCTAAACACCTAAACCCTAAACCATAAACCCTAAACACCAAACCCTAAACCATAAACCCTAAACACCAAACCCTAAACCCTAAACCCTAAACCCTAAACCCTAAACCCTAAACCCTAAACCCTAAAGCTCAAACCCTAAACCCTAAAGCTCAAACCCTAAAACAAAAACAACTAAACCCTAACTCTAAACCCTAAACCCTAAACCCTAAACCCTAATCCCTTAACCCTAAACCCTAAACCCGAAATGCTAAACGCTAGACCCTAAAAACCCTAAACCCTAAAACATAAACCCTATACCCCACACCCTAAAGCAAAAACCCTAAACCCTAAACCCTAAACCCTAGCCCCTAAACCCTAAAGCAAAAACAGTAAACCCAAAACCCTAAACCCTAAATACTAACTACTAAACCCTAAACCCTAGTCCTAAACCCTAAATCCTAAACCTTAAACCCAAAACCCAAAACCCAAAACCTTAAACCCTAAATACTAAACACTAAACCGTAAACCCTTAGACCATAAACCCTACACCCTAGACCCTAAATCCTAAAACCTAAACACCTAAACCCTAAACCCTAAACCCTAAACACATAACCCTAAACCCTAAACCCTAAACCCTAAACCCTAAACCCTAAACCCTAAACACTAAACCCTAAACCCAAACTCTAAACCCTAAACCCTAATCCCTTAACCCTAAACCCTAAACCCAAAACATTAAACCCTAGACCCTAAAAACCCTAAACCATAAACCTTAAACCCTAAACACCCAAACAATAAAGCCAAAACCCAAAACACTAAACCTTAAACCCTAAACCCTAAACACTAAACCCTAAACCCAAACTCTAAACCCTAAACCCTAAACCCTAAACCCTAAACCCAAACTCTAAACCCTAATCCCTTAACCCTAAACCCTAAACCCGAAACGCTAAACCCTAGACCCTAAAAACCCTAAACCCTAAAACCTAAACCCTATACCCTAAACACTAAAGCAAAAACCCTAAACCCTAAACCCTAAACCCTAAACCCTAAACCCTAAAGCAAAAACCCTAAACCCTAAACCCTAAACCGTAAATACTAAATACTAAACCCTAAACCCTAAACCCTAAACCCTAAACCCAAAACCCTTAAACCCTAAACCCTACACACTAGACCCCAAACCCTAAAACCTTAACACCTAAACCCTAAACCCTAAACCCTAAACCCTAAACCCTAAGCCCTAAGTCCAAAACCCAAAACCCCAAACCCAAAACCCTAAACTTTTAAACCTAAACCCTAAACCCTAAACCCTAAAAGCTAAACACCTAAACCCTAAACCCTAAACACTAAACACTAAACACTAAACCCAAACCCTAAACCCTAAACCCTAAACCCTAATCCCTTAACCCTAAACCCTAAACCCAAAATGTTAAACCCTAGACCGTAAAAACCTTAAACCACAAACCCTAAACCCTAAAACCAAAACCCTAAACCCTAAACACCTAAACCCTAAAGTGAAAACCCGAAACCCTAAACCCTAAACTCTAAACACAAAATACTAAACACTAAACCCTAAACCCTAAACCCTAAACCCTAAACCCTAAATTTTAAACCCAAAAACCAAAACCCAAAACCCTAAAACCTAAATACTAAACACTAAACCGTAAACCCTAAACCCTAAACCCTATAACCCTAAACCCTAAACGCTAAACCATAAAACCAAGACTCTAAACCCTAAAATTTAAACACCTAAACCCTAAACCCTAAACACTAAACCCTAAACGCTAAACACTAAATCCTAAAACCCAAATCCAAAACCCTAAACACTAAACCCTAAACCCTAAACCCTAAACCCTAAAACCCAAATAGGTAAACACTAAACCCTAAACCCTAAACACTAAACAATAAACCCTAAACCCTGACTATAAAACCTAAACCCAACACCCTAAACCCTAAACCGAAAACCCTAAACCCTAGACACTAAAAATCCTAAACCCTAAACCCTAAACCCTAAGCCTTAAAGTCTAGGGTTTAGGGTTTACAGTTTAGTGTTTAGTATTTTGGGTTTAGGGTTTTGGGTTTTGGGTTTTGGGTTTAAGGTTTAGGGTGTAGTGTTTAGGGCTTTGGATTTAGGGTTTAGTGTTTAGTATTTATGGTTTAGGGTTTAGGGTTTAGGGTTTGGGGTTTTGACTTTAGGGTTTAGGTGTTTAGGGTTTAGGGTTTAGGGTTTAGGGTTTATGGTTTAGGGTTTTTAGGGTCTAGGGTTTAAGGTTTTGCGTTTAGGGTTTAGGGTTAAGGGATTAGGGTTTAGGGTTTAGGGTTTAGGGTTTAGAGTTTGGGTTTAGGGTTTAGGGTTTAGGGTTTAGGGTTTAGGGTTTAGGTGTTTAGCTTTTAGGGTTTAGGTTTTAGGGTTTAGGGTTTTAGGGTTTAGGTGTTCGGGTTTTGGACTTAAGATTTTGGGTTTAGGATTTAGGGTTTTAGGGTTTAGGGATTAGGGTTTGGGGTTTAGGTTTTATGGTTTTGAGTCTAGGGTTTAGGGTTTAGGGTTTAGGGCATAGGGTTGGGGTTTGAGGTTTGGGGTTTTGGGTTTAGTGTTTTGGTTTAGGGATTAGTGTTTATGGTTTAGTGTTGACCCAATGCATCACACCCTATTTTGATTATGAGAAATACTCAGGTATTTAATGACTGCCGAGTTAATGTGCAGGCTTATCTTGGTAGTATCTTATGATGGCACTGAGAGACCCAGAGGAAAACGAAGACCCTAAAGACCCTAGATATAATTTATTTGTCGTAATTTATATTCGGGTCTGTAATATTTAAGTAGGAAAGGTCTGTAATACTAATTAGGATCTTTGGTTTGTAATAAGCTCACACGCATCACATGCATGATTTATTACGTAAGCTCAAACAAACCATAAATGAAAAATGACCTTAGAAAGATCTTAGGGTTTTCGGTCGACCAACACCGGACTTTTTCAGTGTATTCATAATCATAAATGACCCTAGGACACACACATTTACACATATGTCTGTTAGGCACTTCATTAGGGTTTGTATGCTTCAAAATTGGACCGAAATGCACACATGGTGCACTTTCGGTCAACCAGCACAGCCAGTTCATTTTGGCCTGGTCGACCGAAACCTCCCAGGGTCAAAGTTTGACCATCTGGTTGACCGAACCAGATAGTTCAAAAGGCCTTGGTCGACCGAAACCTCCCTGGGTCAAAAGTTTGACCATCTGGTCGACCAAACCAAGTAGTTCAGAAGGCCCTAGTCGACCGAAACCTCCCTGGGTCAAAAGTTTGACCACCAGGTCGACCGAACCAGTTTGTTCAAAGAGACCTGGTCGACCGAAACCCTCCTTGGTCAACATTTGACCATCTAGTCAACCGAGAGCTTTTGTACTCCAACTACTTGGTCGACCGGAGGGTCCTCAAGAGAATTCCCAGTAGTTTGGTCGACCGAACTAGGCTGTTCAAAATGGCCTGGTTGACCAAACCTCGAAAAATTGAGAAATCTTCTTCTCCTGGTCGACCGAGACCTTAGTTCAAAAGTTCCCTGGTCAACCGAACCATATGAGACTTGGTCGACCGAACCTATTTTGGTCAAATGGACCTCTCGGGTTGCCCTGATTTTTTCACCGCAATTAATATTTTTTAAATAGGGTTAAAATGTTCTAAACATTATTAAACTTTTTTAATAATACCCACTAGGTCCCCAACGGTCATATTTTCTCCCATGTCTACATATATGAGTTCATTTGAGAAAATTAAGGGAGATTAGCCACTTTGATTAGGGAAGAATTCTATGAATAATAAAAACCCTATACTAATTTTCTTACTCAAATCACTCATACTTGCCTTCTATTGTTGCCTACATCATTTGTAAGTTGATTGAGTGTTTTGCTTAAATAGGTTTGCTCTTCTTGTGCTACTTGTTTGACACGATTTTTTTGAGAGCCAAACCTATGGATTCTTAGGAGGCTTTTGCTAATAAGCCTATCCTAAGAAGACTTTGTTTGATCTTCTAAGCTTGCACCTTTATTGCAAGATCTTGAGAAGATTGTATTTGTTTTTGGTTGCAAAAACTTTTCAAACACTTCCAAATATCTATTGCACTTTTATCTTGTAAAATATTTTAAAAGATATTTGTTTGTGTGATAGTGGTCTTTGTTGCAATACTCTTTAACTCATATATTATTTGCTGAATACAAAGATTACACATCTTTTACAAACCAAGCATATACATCATTTAATACCAACATGCTTAAGATATTTTTCTGATTGAAATACTGGAGACTTGACATCTTTGTGTTAACTTATTTGTTGAATATCTTGTGATACAAAGATTTCTTGGTTGACACTCTCATGTATGCATTACACTGATAGAAAATACCTTTGAGAGTTGAACCATTTAGACCACATTGAGCTTACATATTGAATCATATTGTGGTGTATGTTATTGCGCGTATTTGGATATATATCTACTTTACACGAAAGCACAATCACTGTACCATCTGATTGTATACACATTTGTTGTATATTCCAAGTATGGGCCTGAAGGGGGAGACTAGCCATGGAATAGTCCCAAATTGGCTTAGACCCGGTTAGGAAAGCTAGGTGTGTCGTCCTGTTAAGGCGTGTAGGTTGAGGTCAGCCCCACTAATTGACCTGGTTAAGGTTGAGGTCAGCCCTGTGTTAATTTGACCTGGTTATAAACGGTGCCGCTCTACCCTTAAGTGAGCTATTAGTGGAATCCTCGGGCTTGCGAGCTAGAGGTGGGGACGTACGCTTAGTTGGCCGAACCCCGATAACATATTGTGCGTGTTCTTTATATTTTCGTAATTTATTTATCGCACGTGTATGTTATGGTGTGAATGATGTGCATGATTTAAATTTCTGCATCATATATTATCTGCACATTTGGAATTATATAGAAAGACCCTAGGCTGCAAATATACTATTGTTTGATTAGCTGAACCTAGGAGAAAAGTTTAAAATTCCAATTCACCCCCCCCCCCTCTTAGGAATACACCAAAGCTAACAATTGGTATCAGAGCCTCGGTGCACTTGACTTAAACGTTTTTGCAAAAAGATCGCAATGGCTCAATTTGGCGTATCCCATTTAGTGAGGGATAGTCACCTTTCAGTCCTCCTATATTTTGTGGTATTGATTACACCACGTGAAAAATTAGAATAAGCATTTTTATAAAATCAATGAACTAGAGGGCCTGGCAGGTGATTGTAAATGGAATTTGTATGCCCGTAGAAAATAATATTAATGTGTTGCATGCAAACTCACATGCCATGGACATGCTATATAGTGCTTTAGACTCTAATATTTTGCTTGAGATTATGGCATGTACAAATGCGAGGGAGATATGGGTTGAGCTGGAAAAGAATTATGGAGAGACCCAGGAAAAGGAAATCATCACTCTAGAGATGTCATGTTTAGAAGATCAGGGAGTGGTAAGTGATAAGGATAGTGTATCAACAGAACATGAGGTATATGATTCTCACTCTAGCTCATTTGAGGATTCATGTGTTGAATGTTGTGTTGATACTTGTGCTGAATCATCTATTGAATATTGTGATAATCTTGTTATTGATGCACGTGATGATTCTTGTGAAAAATATTGTAATATATTGTATGATGAATCATCTGGTATTCCTTGTGAAAACACTGTTGTGGTTGCATGTAACGATTCATCTGAAAATTATTGTGTTAATTCTTTTGATGAATCATGTGTTAAATTGATAAATGAAAGCATGCCTTCATGTGAAAAACTGGAAAATGCTTTATTGAAAATGAATAAGTTTCTAGTTAGAGTGAACAAGAAGAAGGTATCTTTCAAGAATGAAAATGAAAGGATAGCTCAACAATTAGAAAAATTGAAGGAATATCACGCTATCCTTGAGAAGAAAAAGTTTAAGAAGGTCTTCAAAATCATTTGCTTAGAAAGAAAGATGGAAAAATATTCTGAAATGGTTTTCAAATCTAAGAAGTATAATTCAAATAAACCATTGGGAGCTGAAAGAAATAAATCTTTTGAAAAGGGTTCATCTTATGAATCCCACTGTCATGCCTCATTGACTAAAAATAGATTAAATTAGCATACTCCTTTATGTATATTCAATATCTACTTATTTTGCAAAACTATGTGGCACATATGGTTTAACTGTTTACTCAGAAGTGCCAGAGGCTTAGAAAAGGAAACAAAATGGATAATCATGAAAGCAAACCTCGTAGGACCTAAGGAAAAATGGTTTTACATTAGTACTATTTAATTATTTAATCTTTACTTAGTTCTTAGGCTTAGGTTTAGGGGGTTGTGATGTCTATAGGTTTGGGAAGTGGTTGTTGCTTAAAATGAAAATCTTAGTATACGCACTATCTTGTTATACTAAGAACCTTTATCCACTTCCAAATGGACATGGCATGTACGCCAGGTATTTAGTTCTAAATGCTTAACCCATGCTAACATGAAAATCACCAAGTAAAGCAACTATTGTCCATTACACAAAATTGAGTGTTAGGGTTCTATCTTCTATCATATATCACTATACCCTAGACTCACTTTTGAATGAGAAAAGCCTAAATCAAAATCAAGTCATCACTTTGGGCTTAAAGCACGACTGATCTTAAATGGCTAATATATATATTAAGTGCTTCTCATAGCTATAACCAAATTAAAGGTATCCACTAGGAATTTGGTCCCTTGGAGTTTAAATTGCAAGACCTTTAACTTTAGTTTAATCGCTCCATAGGAAATCTTTACCAAATCATATCAAGTATAGATTCATCATTTCCTTGGTTTGTATCCTTATTCTAAATTGTGATAATATCGAAAGGATACTTTCTAATCACCAAAGAGCATTGTTCACAACATTCACATATCCTATATGCTCTTTGCTCAAGCATGGACATGATTACCTTCACATAAATATTTTGAAAAATGTCCTGTCTATCCTAGATACTCTTCTGTACCCATTAGTGATTTAAATCTACAAAGAGTATTTATTTATCATCCCTTCACGAGCTCTCAAATCACTAAGACATATCCTTTAGAGCTTTGTGTACTTAGAGATGAGTTGAATGGCTAATATGATTGCCTAGGTCTCAATCTAGATGAATGCATAAAATTTAAGTAGACCTATGCATGTGTACTTTTAAATTGAAAGTCATTCTAACTGGTGCCTCTCACACGCATTGAAATTCATATCAATAGAGGCAATATTGGCTTAGCTCACTTAAATAAATATCTATTGTGACTTTTTGGTCCTCTAAGCCTATTCATCCAAAGCCAAGCATATATCATCAAAAATCTTAAACACTTGGCTAAAGAACTAGAAAGTGAAAAAGACGTAAATTGAATAAGTGCATAACTCAGGGGGAGCATTTATCCTTCATATCTGTATAAATGAAAATGCTCTCATATTCTCATATCATTTATGTCTTTGTGCCTTAATGAATAACCATACTATACTAAACTCATAACTATCCACTGTTGTGTATTGTTTATACTATATATTGATGGATAGTGATTTGTGATTATCTAGTATTGTGAACTGTTATTGAATATGTTGTTTGATAATACTGGATTGCATGGAACACCATCGGCAAGGCTGTTGCAGAAACTTATTTACTTGCATGCTTGTATGGAACGCCAACTACATGGCTGATGCAATATGTTGTGTATTGCATGCTAGTAGCATATATAGGTTCTCGCATGCTTAAACTGAAATATTTTGAATTGATTGCTTGAATCTATCAGGTTTTGGTACTTGAAAATTTGGAAAATGTCCGATTTATAGACGGCACGCTGCCGAAATTTTGACAGGATTTTTCCCAAACCAAAACCTTGTGTTAAGGATGATTATGATAATAAAAATGTGAAAATGTTTTTGAAAGGATGAGTGAAAACTTAAATAGAAAAATCACATTTTCATCCTTGCATAATCATCACATACTTAGGGGAGTTCAGCTCCATCCCTATAGGAAGAACATAAATGACTTATATGCATTACTTTCGTTTACTGAATATTAAGGCTCTTGAGAATACCCAAAACATTATATCCTATGCTTAAAGGCTTACGTGTTGATATGGAATGTTCTTGGGTTATGAATATTATTGCATGCCTTAATATATATTCTTTGATGCATCTATGATCTATAAGGACAACTATACTGATCAAGTGATAATATGTAATTAACAAATACTCAGTATAAAGATTTGGATTGATGGCCTATACTACTAAGCATAATGAAATTAATCTTTGGTTAGTATAAGTAGTTAAAGAATCTAAGAACATATTCAAATTGATAGGGGGAGCATCTTTTGCTTACCCATATGTTTAGCTTAGATCTTAAATGAAATCATTGTGGCATGTACTTGAATGAAAAGATTTTATTGAAAATCATAATCTGAAGCATGTTTATATTGCCACAACTATTTGTACTTGCCATATGATCTTGCATGCGATTGTTGAACTCTTAAAAGATCATTATGGTTTTGGTTTTCTGGTTATTTTTAGTATGTGCTTTATTGACAAACCAAGAAATTGTTACTCGCTTGCATGAGTTTTTAAATTAAAGTTTCTGTTTCTGCAAGCACCCCCAACACCATTTTGCAAACAATAAAAAGGGGATGTATATTACAATTATATACGTATATATATTTATCTACATGAACTTTTGGCAAGATCAACTTTCAAAACAAACTCTTTTTCCTCTTGCCTCATTATTATTATATACATACATGTATTTCAAAATTGCATAACTTTGAGTATAGTCTTAATTGATTATCGTGCTTTTAAAATGATAGGCAATATGTCATGCATACGCGCTGATTGATTAATATTCGTTGCATGCTAAATTTATTTGATAGGGTGAGTATATAAGAAATGCACTTAAGAGAACATCATCCTTGAGCTTAATTCAAGTAAGCGTGCATGCAAATAAACATGGGAATTTATGTCCCAATCTTAGAATCAATCAGTAAGAACTTAATGCCGAAAATCTTTTGCATGCTAAGTAATATCCAAAGAATGAACATATGATGGTTGTGCTTAAATGAAATTCATTCTTAAGTGTTAACGCACTTATGTATGCTTGAGACTATATCGGGGAGTTTAAGCCCCATCCTTGAGACGAGAATTATAACTCACCAAGCTCAGTGGACCTATACTATTAATTGGATTTAACTTTTTGGGTCTAATTTGTTTCATTACTTATACTGTACTAGAAACTTAATGAACTCTCATAATTAATGTCAGTATGAGTAGATGCTTCCTAGACATTTCATAGTTTACATAAATTTAAGAGGAGCTCTCAAGTAAAATTTACAAGTCTAAGAAACAAATCTTACAGTTGATATGTTTTGTTACCTTAGACTTTGTGACTATTGATTGTTGCTTGTGTGCATAATTCATATATCTACTCCATCACCCTTGGACTTTACATTTTATTGCATGATCTTATTGAGCTTTATATTCTATTGGTTGGACCATACTGAACTGTTTGAATAGTTGTGGATAACTTGCTAAGTTTATAAACTCAAATAGGTCCTTTTTATACAGGATTTGCTTTGGAAAGTCCCATTTTCAAATGGCATGCTGCCGAAATTTTTCAAAAAAAAAAACTTTCCGAACTTATTGTGTGTAAAAATGATATTTTCCTCTTATTTGCCTATATAAACTTAAATGTTTATCTACACCATTTTTGTTGTTCCCAAAAGGGGGAGAAGTAGGCAAGTATTTATCATCATAAAAAAGGGGGAGATTGTTGACCCTATGCGTCATACCCTGTTTTGATTATGACAAATACTCAGGTATTTAATGACTGTCGAGTTGATGTGCAGACTTATCTTGGTAGTATCCTATGATGGCACTCAGAGACCCTGAGGAAAACGAAGACCCTAGATATAATTTATTTGTTGTAATTTATATTCGGGTCTGTAATATTTAAGTAGGAAAGGTCTGTAATAGTAATTAGGATCTTTGGTTTGTAATAAGCTCACACACATCACATGCATGATTTATTACGTAAGCTCAAACAAACCATATATGAAAAATGACCTTAGAAAGACCTTAGGGTTTTTGATCGACCAACGCCGGATTTTTTCGATGTATTCATAATCATAAATGACCCTAGGACACACACATTTACACATATGTCTGTTACGCACTTCATTAGGGTTTGTATGCTTCAAAATTGGACCGAAATGCACACATGGTGCACTTTCGGTCGACCAGCACAGCGAGTTCATTTTGGCCTGGTCAACCGAAACCTCCCAAGGTCAAAGTTTGACCATCTGGTCGACCGAACCAGGTAGTTCAAAAGACCTTGGTTGATCGAAACCTCCCTGGGTCAAAAGTTTGACCATCTGGTCGACCAAACCAGGTAGTTCAAAAGGCCCTGGTCGACCGAAACCTCCCTGGGTCAAAATTTTGACCACCTGGTCTACCGAACCAGTTTGTTCAAAGAGACCTGGTTGATCGAAACCCTCTTTGGTCAACATTTGACCATCTGCTCGATCAAGAACTTTTGTACTCCAACTACTTGGTCGATCGGAGGGTCCTCAAGAGAATTCCCAGTAGTTTGGTCGACCGAACTAGGTAGTTCAAAATGGCCTGGTCAACCGAACCTTGGAAAATTAAGAAATCTTCTTCTCTTGGTCAGCCGAGACCTTAGTTTAAAAGTCCCCTAGTCGACCGAACCATATGAGACTTGGTCGACCGAACCTATTTTGGTTGACCGAACCTCTCGAGTTGCCCTGATTTTTTTACCGCGGTTAATATTTTTTAAACAGGGTTAAAATGCTCTAAACATCATTAAACTTTTCTAATAATACCCACTAGGTCCCCAACGGTCATATTTTCTCCCATGTCTATATATATGAGTTCATTTGAGAAAATTAAGGGGGATTAGCAACTTTGATTAGGGAAGAATTCTTTGAAAAATAAAAGCCCTACACTACTTATTTTCTTACTCAAATCACTCATACTTGCCTTCTATTGTTGCCTACATCATTTGTAAGTTGATTGAGTGTTTTGCTTAAATAGGTTTGCTCTCCTTGTGCTACTTGTTTGACACGATTTTTTTGAGAGCCAAACCTAAGGATTCTTAGGGGGCTTTTGCTAATAAATCCTAAGAAGACTTTGTTTGATCTTCTAAGCTTGCAACTTTATTGCAAGATCTTGAGAAGATTGTATTTGTTTTTGGTTGCAAAAACTTTTCAAACACTTCCAAATATCTATTGCACTTTTATCTTGTAAAATATTTTAAAAGATATTTGTTTGTGTGATAGTGGTCTTTGTTGCAATACTCTTCAACTCATATATTATTTTCTGAATACAAAGATTACACATCTTTTGCAAACCAAGCATATACATCATTTAATACCAACATGCTTGAGATATTTTTCTGATTAAAATACTGGAGACTTGACATCTTTGTGTGAACTTATTTGTTGAATATATTGTGATACAAAGATTGCTTATTTGATACTCTCATGTATGCATTACACTGATAGAAAATACCTTTGAGAGTTGAACCATTTAGACTACATTGAGCTTAGCCCTGAAATAGTCCCGGATTGGCTTAGACCCGGTTAGGAAAGCTAGGTGCGTTGTCCTGTTAAGGGGTGTAGGTTGAGGTTAGCCCCGCTAATTGACCTGGTTAAGGTTGAGGTCAGCCTTGTGTTAATTTGACCTGGTTGTAAACGGTGCCGTTCCACCCTTAAGTGAGTTATTAGTGGAATCCTAGGGCTTATGAGCTAGAGGCAGGGACGTAGGCACAGTTGGCCAAACCCCGATAACATATTGTGCGTGTTCTTTATATTTTCGTAATTTATTTATCGTACATGTATGTTATGGTGTGAATGATGTGCATGATTTAAATTTCTGCATCATATATTATCTGCACATTTAGAATTGTATAGAAAGACCCTAGGCTGCAAATATACCATTGTTTGATTAACTGAACCTAGGAGAAAAGTTTAAAATTCCAATTCACCCCCCCTATTGGGAATACACCAGAGCTAACATTTAGTGTTTAGGGTTTAGGGTTTAGGGTGTATGGTTTAGGGTTTAGGGTTTTGGGTTAAGGGTTTTAGGGTTTAGGGTTTAGGGTTTAGGGTTTACGGTTTAGTGTTTAGTATTTAGGGTTTTGGGTTTTGGGTTTTAGGCTTAAGGTTTTGGGTTTAGGGTTTAGGGCTTATGGTTTAGGGTTTAGGGTTTAGTATTTAGTATTTAGGGTTTAGGATTTAGGTGCTTAGGGTTTAGGGTTTAGGTTTTAGGGTTTAGGGTTTTTAGGGTCTAGGGTTTAGCATTTTGGGTTTAGGGTTTAGGGTTAATGGATTAGGGTTTAGGGTTTAGAGTTAGCATTTAGGGTTTAGTGTTTAGGGTTTAGGATTTAGGGTTTTGGTTTTAGGGTTTAGGGTTTACGGTTTTGGATTTGGGGTTTAGGGTTTAGGGTTAGGGATTAAGGTTTTGGGTTTAGGGTTTAGGGTTTAGTGTCTAGGGTTTAGGGTTTTGGGTTTAGGGTTTTGGATTTAGGGTTTAGGGTTTAGGGTTTAAAGTTTTAGGGTTTAGGGTTTAGGGTTTAGGGTTTAGGGTTTAGGATTTAGTGTTTAGGGTTTAGTGTTTAGGGTTTAGGGTTTAGGGTTTAGGGTTTAGGTGTTTAGGTTTTATGGTTTTGAGTCTAGGGTTTAGGGTTTAGGGCATAGGGTTTTGGGTTTAGGGTTTAGGATTTAGTGTTTTGGGTTTAATGTTTTGTGTTTAGGGTTTAGGGCTTACGGTTTAGGGTTTAGTATTTAGTATTCAGGGTTTAGGGTTGGGGATTTTGGGTTTCGGTGCGGGTTTAGGGTTTAGGTTTTAGGGTTTAGGGTTTTTAGTGTCTAGGGTTTAGCATTTTGGGTTTAGGGTTTAGGGTTAAGGGATTAGGGTTTAGGGTTTAGAGTTAGGGTTTAGTGTTTAGGGTTTAGGATATAGGGTTTAGAGATTAGGGTTTAGGGTTTAGGGTTTAGGGTTTAGGGTTTTAGGGTTTAGGGTTTAGGGTTTAGTGTTTACGTGTTTAGGTTTTAGAGTTTAGGGTTTAGGGTTTAGGGTTTAGGGTTTAGGGTTTAGGGTTTAGGTTTTAGGGTTTAGGGTTTAAAGTTATGGTTTATAGCTTAGTGTTTAGGGTTTAGGGTTTAGGGTTTATGGTTTAGGGTTTAGGGTTTTGGGTTTAGGTGTTTAGGGTTTTTGGTTTAGGTTTTAGGTTTTAGGGTTTAGGGTTTAGGGTTTTGGGTTTTGGGTTTTGGATTTAGGGTTTACGGTTTAGGGTTTTGGGTTTAGAGTTTTATAGTTTAGAGTTTAGTGTTTTAAGGTTTAGGGATTGAGGGTTTAGGGTTTAGAGTTCAGGGTTAGGGTTTAGGGTTTAGTGTTTAGAGTGTAGGGTTTACAGTTTAAGGCTTAAGGTTTAGGGTTTTGGTGTTTAGGTTTTAGGGTTTAAATTTTAGGGTTTAGGGTTTAGGGTTTAGGGTTTTATGGTTTAGGGTTTAGGGTTTAGGGTTTAGGGTTTAGGTGTTAAGGTTTTAGGGTTTTGAGTCTAGGGTTTAGGGTTTTGGGCTTGGGGTTTAGGGTTTAGAGTTAGGGTTTAGGGTTTAGTGTTTAGGGTTTATGGTGTTGGGTTTACGATTTAGGGTTTAGGGTTTGGGGTTTAGGGTTTTGGTGTTTAGGTTTTTGGGTATAGGTTTTAGGGTTTAGGGTTTAGGGTCTTAGATTTAGGGTTTAGGGTTTAGGTTTTTTGGGTTTAGGGTTTAGTGTTTTAGGGTTTAGGGTTTGAGGGTTTAGGGTTTAGGGTTTTTCATTTAGGGTTTTGGGTTTAGGGTTTTAGGGTTTAGGGTTTAGTGTTTTAGGGTTTAGGGTTTTAGGGTTTAGGGTTTTGGGTTCAAGGTTTTGGGTTTTGGGCTTAGAGTTTTAGGGTTTAGGGTTTTTGTTTTAGGGTTTAGGGTTTAGGGTTTAGGTGTTAATGTTTTAGGGTTTTGAGTCTAGGGTTTAGGGTTTAGGGCTTGGGGTTTTAGGTTTAAGGTTTGGAGTTTAGGGTTTAGAGTTTGTGTTTAAGGTTTAGTGTTCAGGGTTTATGGTTTAGGGTTTAGTGTTCAGGGTTTATGGTTTAGGGTTTAGTGTTTAGTGTTCAGGGTTTAAGGTTTAGGGTTTAGTGTTTTAGGGTTTAGGGTTTAGGGTTTAAGGTTTAGGGTTTAGGGTTTTAGGGTTTTGGGTTTTAGGGTTTAGGGTTTAGGGTTTAGGGTTTAGTGTTTTGGGTTTTGGGTTTAGGGTTTTAGGGTTTAAGGTCTAGGGTTTAGGGTTTACAACTTAGTAATTTGTATTTAGGGTTTAGGGTTTTGGGTTTTGGGTTTTGGGTTCAGGTGTTTAGGGTTTAGGGTTTAGATTTTAGGGTTTAGGGTTTGTGGTTTATGGTTTTATGGGTCTAGGGTCTAAGGTTTTGTGTTTAATGTTTGTGGTTAAGGGATTAGGGTTTAGGGTTTAGAGTTTGGGTTTAGAGTTTAGTGTTTAGGGTTTAGGGTTTAGGGTTTAAGGATTAGGTGTTTAGCTTTTAGGGTTTAGGTTTTAGGGTTTAGGTTTTAGGGATTAGGGTTTAGGGTTTAGGGTTTCGGGTTTTGGACTTAGGGTTTCGGGTTTAGGATTTAGGGTTTTAGGGTTTTTGGTTTTGGGTTTTAAGGTTTAGGGTTTAGTGTTTTAGGGTTTACGGTTTTAGAGTTTAAGGTTTACGGTTCAAGGCTTAGGGTTTTCGGCTTAGAGTTTTAGGTATTACGATTTTTATTTTAGGGTTTAGGGTTTTGTGGTTTTGGGTTTATGGTTTAGGGTTTAGGGTTTAGGGTTTAGAGTTCAGGGTTATGGTTTAGGGTTTATTGTTTAGAGTGTAGGGTTTAGGGTTTAGGGTTTAGGGTTTTGGGTTTAGGGTTTTGGTTTTTGGGTTTGGGGTTTTTGGTTTTGTGGTTTAGAGTTTAGGGCTTAGGGTTTAGGGTTTAAGGTTTAGGTGTTAAGGTTTTAGGGTTTTGAGTCTAGGGTTTAGGGTTTAGGGTTTTGGTGTTTAGGTTTTTTGGTTTTGGTTTTTGGGTTTAGGGTTTTGGGTTTAGGGTTTAGGGTTTAGGGTTTTGGATTTAGGGTTTAGGGTTTATGGTTTAGGGTTTAGGGTTTATGGTTTAGGGTTTAGGGTTTTGGTGTTTAGGGTTAAAGGTTTAGTGTTTAGGGTTCAGTGTTTAGGTGTTTTGGTTTTAGAGTTTAGGGTTTAGGGTTTAGGGTTTAGGGTTTAAGATTTTTGGGTTTAGGGTTTAGGGTTTAGGGTTTAGGGTTTAGGTGTTTAGGTTTTACGGTTTAGGGTTTAGGGTTTCGAATTTTGGGTTTAGGGTTTAGGGTTTCGGGTTTTGGATTTAAGGTTTAGGGTTTAAGGTTTTAGGGCTTAGGGTTTATTGTTTTACGGTTTAGGGTTTAGGATTTAAAGTTTAGGGTTTATGTTTTAGGGTTTAGGGTTTAGGGTTTTAGTGTTTAGGTTTTATGGTTTTGAATCTAGGTTTTAGGTTTTAGGGCATAGGGTGTTTGGTTTAGGGTTTGGGGTTTTGGGCTTACCATTTGGGTTTAGGGTTTAAGGTTTAGTGTTTAGGGTTTAGGGTTTAGGTGTTTAGGTTTTGGGCTTTATGTTTTAGGGTTTATGGTTTAGGGTTTAGGGGTTTAGGGTTTTGGATTTAGGGTTTAGGGTTTAGGGTTTAGGGTTTTAGGGTTTAGTGTTTTAGGGTTTATGGTTTTTGGGTTTAAGGTTTAGGGTTTAGGGATTAGAGTTTATTGTTTACGATTTTACGGTTTAGGGTCCAGGGTTTACAGTTTATGATTTAGTGTTTAGTATTTAGGGTTTAGGGTTTATGTTTTGGAGTTTAGGGTTTTGGGTTTAGGGGTTTAGGGTTTAGGGTTTAGGGGTTAGGGTTTAGGGGGTAGGTGTGTAGGTTTTACAGGTTGGGGTGTAGGGTATAGGATTTAGGGTTTAGCGTTTAGGGTTTAGCGTTTAGAGTTTTGGGTTTAGAGTTAGGGTTTATGGTTTTGTGTTAGGGTTTTGGAATTAGGGTTTAGGTGTTTAGGTTTTAGGGTTTAGGGTTTAGGGTTTAAGGTTTGGGGTTTAGGGTTTAGAGTTTGGGTGTGGGGTTTAGTGTTTAGGGTTTACTGCTTAGAGTTTAGGGTTTACGGTTTACGGTTTATAGTTTAAGTGTTTAGGTTTTAGGCTTTAGTTTTTAAGGTTTAGGATTTAGTGTTTAGGGTTTAAGGTTTTGGGATTTTGTGTTTAGTGTTTAGGGCTTTGATTTTAGGGTTTAGGCGTTTAGGTTTTAGGGTTTAGTGTTTAGGGTTTGTGATTATGGGTTTAGGGTGTAGGGTTTTGGATTTAGGATTTAGATTTTAGGGTTTAGGGTTTGAGGGTTTAGGGTTTAGTATTTTAGAGTTTAAGGTTTTAGGGTTTAGGTTTAGAGTTCAGGGTTAGGGTTTTGGATTTAGTGTTTTTGGTTTAGGGTTTAGGGTTTAGGGTTTAGATTTAGGGTTTTGAGTTTATGTGTTTAGGTTTTAGGGTTTAGCTTTTAGGCTTGAGGGTTTAAGGTTTTAGTGTTTAGGTTTTAGGGTTTAGGGTTTAGGGTTTAGGTATTTATGTTTTAGGGTTTAGGGTTTAGGGTTTTGGATTTAGGGTTTAGGGTTTATTGTTTAGGGTTTTAGGGTTTAGGTTTTCGTGTTTAGGGTTTAGGATTTAGTGTTTAGGGTTTAGGGTTTGGGGTTTAGGTTTTAGGGTTTTGTGTTTAGGGTTTAGGTGATTAGGTTTTAGGGTTTTAAGTCTAGGGTTTAGGGTTTAGGGCATAGAGTTTAGGGTTTAGGGTTTTGGGTTTAGGGTTTAGAGTTAGTGTTTAGGGTTTAGTGTTTAGGATTTATGGTTTAGGGTTTAAGATTTAGGGTTTGGGGTTTAAGGTTTAGGGTTTAGAGTTAGGGTTTAGGGTTTAGTGTTTAGGGTTTATGATTTAGGGTTTAGGGTTTATGGTTTTAGGGTTTAGGTTTTGGGGTTCCGGGTTTAGAATTTAGTGTTTATGGTTTAGGGTTTGTGGTTTAGGTTTTTGGGTTTTGGGTTTAGGGTTTAGGTGTTTAGGTTTTAGGGTTTTAAGTCTAGGGTTTAGGGTTTAGGGCATAGGGTTTAGGGTTTAGGGTTTGGGGTTTATGGTTTAGAGTTAGGGTTTAGGGTTTAGTTTTTAGGATTTGTGGTTTAGGGTTTAGGTTTAGGGTTTAGAGTTAGGGTTTAGGGTTCAGTGTCTAAGTTTTATGGTTTAGGGTTTGGGGTTTAGGGTTTAGGTGTTTAGGTTTTTTGGTTTAGGTTTTTGTGTTTTGGGTTTTGGGTTTAGGTTTTAGTGTTTTGAATTTAGGGTTTAGGGTTTAGGGTTTAGGGTTTTAGGGGTTAGGGTTTAGAGTTTTAGGATTTAGGGTTTTAGGGTTCAGGGTTTAGAGTTCGGGGTTAGGGTTTAGTGTTTAGGGTTTAGGGTTGAGGGTTTTAGGGGTTAGGGTTTAGAGTTTTAGGATTTAGGGTTTTAGGGTTCAGGGTTTAGAGTTCGGGGCTAGGGTTTAGTGTTTAGTGTTTAGGGTTTAGGGTTTAGGGTTTAGGTGTTTAGGTTTTTGGGTTTAGGTTTTAGGGTTTAGGGTTTAGGGTTTAGGGTTTAGGGTTTAGGGTTTAGGTTTTTAGGTTTTAGGGTTTAGGGTTTAGTGTTTTGGATTTAGGGTTTATGGTTTAGGGTTTAAGGGTTTAGGGTTTAGGGTTTAGTGTTTAAGATTTAGGGTTTAGTGTTTAGGGTTTAGGATTTAGGGTTTACGATTTAGGTTTTTGGGTTTAGGGTTTAGGGTTTAGTTTTCTAGGTTTTAGGGTTTTGAGTCTAGGTTTTAGGGTTTTGGGCATGGGGTTTAAGGTTTAGGGTTTGGGGTTTTGGGTTTAGGGTTTAGTATTTTGGATTTATGATTTGGGGTTTAGGGTTTAAGGTTTAGGGTTTAGGGTTTAGGGTTTAGAGTTAGGGTTTAGGGTTTAGTGTCTAGGGTTTATTGTTTAGGGTTTGGGGTTTAGGGTGTAGGTGTTTAGGTTTTTTGGTAGGTTTTAGAGTTTTTGGTTTTGGGTTTAGGCTTTAGTGTTTTGAATTTAGGGTTTGGCGTTTAGGGTTTAGGGTTTTAGCGGTTAGGGTTTAGAGTTTTGTGATTTAGGGTTTTAGGGTTCGGGGTTTAGAGTTCAGTGTTAGGGTTTAGTGTTTAGTGTTTAGGGTTCATGGTTTAGGGTTTAGGTGTTTAGGTTTTGGGGTTTAGGTTTTAGGGTGTAGGGTTTAGGATTTAGGGATTAGGGTTTAGGTGTTTTGGTTTCAGGGTTTAAGGTTTGGTGTATTGGATTTAGGGTTTAGGGTTTTAGGGTTTAGGGTTTTGGGTTTAGGGTTTAGGGTTTAAGATTTTGGGTTTAGGGTTTAGGGTTTAGGGTTTAGGTTTTTGGTTTTAGGGTTAAGGTTTTGTTTTTTAGGTTTTTGGGTTTTGAGTCTAGGTTTTAGGGTTTTGGGCATGGTGTTTAAGGTTTAGGGTTTGGGGTTTAGGGTTTAGAATTAGGGTTTAGGGTTTATGGTATAGGCTTTAGTGTTTAAGGTTTAGGGTTTAGGGCTTAGGTGTGTAGGTTTTTGGGTTTAGGTTTTGGGGTTTATGGTTTGGTGTTTACGGTTTAGGTTTGGGGTTTAGGGTTTGGATTTTGGGTTTAGAGTTTAGGGTTGTAGGGTTTTGGGTTTAGTGTTTTAGGGTTTATGATTTTAGGGTTTAGGGTTTAGGGTTTAGAGTTTAGGGTTTTGGGTTTTGGGTTTAGGGTTTTAGGGTTTACGGTCTAGGCTTTAGAGTTTACGATTTAGTATTTAGTATTTAGAGTTTAGGGTTTAGGGTTTAGGGTTTTGGGTTTAAGGTTTAGGGTTTAGGGTTTTTGATTTTGTGTTTAGGGTTTAGTGTTAGGGTTTTAGGATTTAGGGTTTAGTGTTTTAGGGTTTAGGGTTTTTGGGTTCAGGGTTTAGAGTTCAAGGTTAGGGTTTAGAGTTTAGTGTTTACGGTTTAGGGTTAAGGGTTTTGGTGTTCCTGTTTTAGGCGTTAGGTTTTATGGTTTAGGGTTTAGTGTTGAGGGTTTAAGGTTTTGGGGTTTAGGGTTTAGGGTTTAGGGTTTAGGGTTTAGGGTTTAGGTGTTTAGGTTTTAGGGTTAGGGTTTAGGGTTTAGGGTTTTTGATTTGGGGTTTAGGGTTTAGGGTTTAGGGTTTAGGGTTTAGGATTTAGTGTTTAGGGTTTAGGGTTTAGGGTTTGGGTTTTAGTTGTTTAGGTTTTGGGGTTTTGAATCTAGGGTTTAGGGTTTAGGGTATAGGGTTTCGGGTTTAGGGTTTGGGGTTTACGGTTTAGAGTTAGGGTTTAGGATTTAGTGTTTAGGGTTTATGGTTTTGGGTTTAGGGTTTAGGGTTTAGGTATTAGGTGTTTAGGTTTCTATGTTTATGGTTTAGGGTTTTAGGGTTTTGGGTTTAGTGTTTTAGTGTTTATAGTTTTAGGGTTTAGGGTTTAGGATTAGGGAATAGAGTTTTGGGTTTACGGTTTTGAGTCCACGGTTTAGAGTTTACGGTTTTGTGTTTAGTATATAGGGTTTAGGGTTTTAGGTTTAGGGTTTAGGGTTTTGGGTTTTAAGGTTTAGGGCTTAGGGTTTAGGGTTTAGGTGTTTAGGTTTTACAGTTTAGGGTCTACGGTATAGGGTTTAGGGTTTTGGTGTTTAGGTTTTATAGTTTCGGGTCTAGGGTGTTCGGTTTTGGGTTTAGGGTTTTGGGTTTAGGGTTTAGGGTTTAGGGTTTAGGGTTTAGAGTTAGGGTTTATGGTTTAGTGTTTAAGGTTTATGGTTTAGAGTTTAGGGTTAAGGGTTTAGGTGTTTTGGTTTTTTCGTTTAGGTTTTAGGGTTTAAGGTTTTTTAATTAGGGGCTAGGGTTTAGGGTTTTTGATTTCGTGTTTAGGGTTTAGGGTTAGGGTTTTAGGATTTAGGGTTTAGTGTTTTAGAGTTTAGGGTTTTTATGTTTAGGGTTTAGAGTTCAAGGTTAGGGTTTAGAGTTTAGTGTTAACGGTTTAGGGTTTAGGGTTAAGGGTTTTGGTGTTCATGTTTTAGGCGTTAGGTTTTATGGTTTAGGGTTTAGTGTTGAGGGTTTAAGGTTTTGGGGTTTAGGGTTTAGGGTTTAGGGTTTAGGGTTTAGGTTTTAGTTGTTTAGGTTTTGGGGTTTTGAATCTAGGGTTTAGGGTTTAGGGTATAGGGTTTCGAGTTTAGGGTTTAGGGTTTACGGTTTAGAGTTAGGGTTTAGGGTTAGGGTTTAGTGTTTAGGGTTTATGGTTTTGGGTTTAGGGTTTAGGTATTAGGTGTTTAGGTTTTTGGGTTTAGGTTTCCATGTTTATGGTTTAGGGTTTTGGGTTTAGAGTTTAGGGTTTAGGATTTTTAATTTAGGGTTTAGGGTTTAGGGTTTTAGGGTTTAGGGTTTAGTGTTTTAGGGTTTACAGTTTTAGGGTTTAGTTTTTAGGATTTAGGGAATAGAGTTTTGGGTTTACGGTTTTGGGTCCAGGGTTTAGAGTTTACGATTTTGTGTTTAGTATTTAGGGTTTAGGGTTTTAGGTTTAGGGTTTAGGGTTTAGGGTTTTAGGGTTTAGGGTTTAGGGTTTAGGGTTTAGGGTTTAGGTGTTTAGGTTTTACAGTTTAGGGTCTAGGGTATAGGGTTTAGGGTTTAGGGTTTAGGGTTTAGGGTTTTGAGTTATTTTGGGTTTAGTGTTTAGGGTTTACGGTTTTGGGTTTAGGGTTTATGGTTTAGGTGTTTAGGTTTTTTGGTTTTGGTTTTAGGGTTTAGGGTTTAGGGCTTGCAGTTTAGGGTTTAAAGTTACGGTTTTGGGTTTAGTGTTTAGGTTTTATGGTTTAGTGTTTAGCATTATGGGTTTAGGGTTTAGAGTTAGGGTTTAGGTTTTAGTGTTTAGTGTTTATGGTTTCGGGTTTAGGGTTTCGGGTTTAGGTGTTAAAATTTTTGGTTTAAGTTTTAGGGTTTTGGGTTTTGGGTTTTGGGTTTAGGGTTTAGGGTTTAGGGTTTTTGATTTAGGGTTTAGGGTTAAGGGTTAAGGGGTTAGGGTTTAAGGTTTTAGGGTTTAGGGTTTAGTGTTTTTGGGTTTAGGGTTTAGGATTCAGGGTTTAGAGTTCAGGGTTAGGGTTTAGGGTTTAGTGTTTAGGGATTGGGGTTTAGGGTTTATGGTTTAGGGTTTATGGTTTAGGTGTTTAGGTTTTAGGCTTTTGGTTTTAGTGTTTAGGGTTTAATGTTTAGGGTTTAAGGTTTTGGGATTTAGGGTTTAGGTTTTAGGGCTTAGGGTTTAGGTGTTTAGGTTTTAGGGTTGAGGTTTTAGGGTTTTTGATTTACGATTTAGGGTTTAGGGTTTTAGGGTTTAGGGTTTAGGGTTTACAATTTAGTGTTTAGGGTTTAGGGTTTGGAGTTTTGGGTTTAGGGTTTTGGGTGTAGGGTTTAGGTGTTTAGGTTTTCGGGTTTTGAGTCTAGGGTTTAGGGTTTCAGGCAGAGAGTTTAGGGTTTAGTGTTTGGGGTTTACGGTTTAGAGTTAGGGTTTAGGGTTTAGTGTTTATGGTTTATGGTTTTGGGTTTAGGGTTTAGGGTATTGGATTTAGGGTTTAGGGTTTAGGGTTTTGGGATTTAGGGTTTAGTGTTTTAGGGTTTAGGGTTATAGGGTTTAGGGTTTAGGGTTTTAGGGTTTAGGTTTTAGTGCTTTAGGGTTTAGGGTTTAGTTTTTAGGGTTCAAGGTTTAGGGTTTAGGGTTAAGGGTTTCAGGGTTTAGGGTCTACGATTTAGGGTTTACGGTTTAGTGTTTTGTATTTTGGGTATAGGGTTTTGGGTCAAAGGTTTAGGGTTTAGGGTCTTGGATTTAATGTTTAAGGTTTAAGGTTTAGGTGTTTTGGTTTTACAGTTTAAGGACTAGGGTGTAGGGTTTTGGGTTTAGGGTTTAAGGTTTAGGGTTTGGAGTTAGGGTTTAGGGTTTCATGTTTGGGGTTTAGGGTTTTGTGTTTAGGGTTTAAGGTTTAGGGTTTACAGTTTAGGGTTTAGGGTTTTGGTGTTTAGGTTTTTTATTTTAGGTTTTAGGGTTTAGGGTTTTGGGTTTAGGGCTTAGGGTTTAGGTTTTTGGATTTAGGGTTTATGGTTTAGGGTTTAGGGTTTAGGGTTTAGGGTTTTGGTGTTTAGGTTTTTTATTTTAGTTTTTAGGGTTTAGGGTTTGGGGTTGAGGGTTTAAGGTTTTGGGTTTAGGGTTTGGGTTTTAGGTGTTTAGGTTTTAGGGTTTTGAATCTGGGGTTTAAGGTTTAGGGCATAGGGTTTGGGGTTTAGGGTTTGGGGTTTGGGGTTTAGAGTTTGGGTTGTGGTTTAGTGTTTAGGGTTTATGGTTTTGGGTTTAGGGTTTAGGGTTGAGGTATTAGGTGTTTAGTTTTTTAGATTTAGGTTTCTATGTTTATGGTTTAGGGTTTAGGGTTTAGGATATTTAATTTAGGGTTTAGGGTTTAGGGTTTACGATTTAGGGAATAGAGTTTTAGGTTTACGATTTTGGGTCCAGGGTTTAGAGTTTACGATTTTGTGTTTAGTATTTAGGGTTTAGGGTTTTAGGTTTAGGGTTTAGGGTTTAGGATTTTTGGGTTTTGGGCTTAGGGTTTAGGGTTTAGGTGTTTTGGTTTTACAGTTTAGGGTCTAGGGTATAGGGTTTAGGGTTTAGGGTTTAGGGTTTAGGGTTTAGGGTTTAGAGTTAGGGTTTAGGGTTTAGTGTTTAGAGTTTATGGTTTTGGGTTTTGGGTTTAAGGTTTATGTGTTTAGGTTTTTTGGTTTAGGTTTTAGGGTTCAGGGTTTAGGGCTTGGGGTTTAGGGTTTAAAGTTACGGTTTTGGGTTTAGTGTTTAGGTTTTATGGTGTAGTGTTTAGTGTTAAGGGTTTAGGGTTTAGAGTTAGGGTTTAGGTTTTAGTGTTTAGTGTTTATGGTTTTGGGTTTAGGGTTTAGGGTTTAGGTGTTAAAATATTTTGGTTTAAGTTTTAGGGTTTAGGGTTTTGGGTTTAGGCATTAGGGTTTAGGGTTTTCGATTTAGGGTTTAGGGTTTAGGGTTTAGGGTTTAGGGTTTTAGGGTTTAGGGTTTAGTGTTTTTGGGTTTAGGGTTTTAGGATTCAGGGTTTATAGTTCAGGGTTAGGGTTTAGGGTTTAGTCTTTTGGGATTAGGGTTTAGGGATTATGGTTTAGGGTTTACGGTTTAGATGTTTAGGTTTTAGGCTTTAGCTTTTAATGTTTAGGGTTTAGTGTTTAGGGTTTAAGGTTTTGGGATTTAGGGTTTAGGGTTTAGGGCTTAGGGTTTAGGTGTTTGGGTTTTAGGGTTTCGGTTTTAGGGTTTTTGATTTACAATTTAGGGTTTAGGGTTTTAGGGTTTAGGGTTTATGGTTTAGGGTTTACGATTTAGTGTTTAGGGATTAGGGTTTAGGGTTTTTGGTTTAGGGTGTAGGGTTTAGGTGTTTAGGTTTTCGGGTTTTGAGTCTAGAGTTTAGGGTTTAGGGCAGAAGGTTTAGGGTTTAGTGTTTGGGGTTTACGATTTAGAGTTAGGTTTTAGCGTTTAGTGCTTATGCTTTATGGTTTTGGGTTTTGGGTTTTGGGTTTTGGGTTTAGGGTTTTGGGTTTTGGGTTTTAGTGTTTAGGGTTTAGTGTTTTTGGGTTTAGGGTTATAGGGTTTAGGGTGTAGGGTTTTAGGGTTTAGGGTTTAGGGTTTAGCGTTTTAGTGTTTAAGGTTATAGGGTTTAGGGTTTACGATTTAGGGTTTAGTGTTTTGGGTTTAGGTTTTTAGGGTTTAGGGTCTACGATTTAGGGTTTATGATTTAATTATTTGTATTTAGGGTATAGGGTTTTGGGTTTTGGGTTTTGGGTCAAAGGTTTAGGGTTTAGGGTTTTCGATTTAGTGAAGGGTTTAAGGTTTAGGTGTTTACATTTTACAGTTTAAGGTCTAGGGTGTAGGGTCTTGGGTTTAGGGTTTAAGGTTTAGGGTTTAGGGTTTAGAGTTAGGGTTTAGGGTTTAGTGTTTAGGGTTTAGGGTTTTTAATTTTAGGGTTTTTGGTTTAGGGTTTACAGTTTAGGGTTTAGGGTTTTGGTGTTTAGGTTTTTTATTTTAGGTTTCAGGGTTTAGGGTTTTAGGTTTAGGGTGTAGGGTTTAGGTGTTTAGGTTTTCGGGTTTTGAGTTTAGCGTTTAGGGTTTAGGGCAGAGGGTTTAGGGTTTAGTGTTTGGGGTTTACGATTTAGAGTTAGGTTTTAGCGTTTAGTGCTTATGGTTTATGGTTTAGGGTTTAGGGTTTAGGGTTTTGGGTTTAGGGTTTAGTCTTTTGGGGTTTAGGGTTATAGTGTTTAGGGTTTAGGGTTTTAGGGTTTAGGGTTTAGGGTTTAAAGTTAGGGTTTATGGTTTAGGGTTTACGGTTTAGGATTTAAGGTTTAGGGTTTAGGGTTTTAGTGTTTAGGGTTTAGTATTTTTGGGTTTAGGGTTATAGGGTTTAGGGTTTAGGGTTTTAGGTTTTAGGGTTTAGGGTTTAGAGTTAGGGTTTAGGGTTTACTATTTAGGGTTTAGGGTTTTGTGTTTAGGGTTTATGGTTTAGGGTTTACGGTTTAGGGTTTAGGATTTAGGGTTTAGGATTTTAGGGTTTAGTGTTTTTGGGTTTAGGGTTTTAGGATTCACAGTTTAGAGTTCAGAGTTAGGGTTTAGGGTTTAGTGTTTAGGGATTAGGGTTTAGTGTTTATGGTTTAGGGTTTCCGATTTAGGTGTTTAGGTTTTAGGCTTTAGCTTTTAGTGTTTAGGGTTTAGTGTTTAGGGTTTAAGGTTTTGGAATTTGGGGTTTAGTGTTTAGGGCTTATGGTTTAGGTGTTTAGGTTTTAGGGTTTTTGATTTAGGATTTAGGGTTTAGGGTTTTAGGGTTTAAGGTTTAAGGTTTAGGGTTTAGGGTTTAAGATTTAGGGTTTAGGGTTTACAATTTAGTCTTTAGGGTTTAGGGTTTTGGGTTTTGGGTTTAGGGTGTCGGGTTTAGGTGTTTAGGTTTTCGGGTTTTGAGTCTAGGCTTTAGGGTTAAGGGCAGAGGGTTTAGGGTTTAGTGTTTGGGGTTTACTATTTAGAGTTAGGTTTTAGCGTTTAGTGCTTATGGTTTATGGTTTTAGGTTTTGGGTTTAGGGTTTTTGATTTAGGATTTAGGGTTTAGGGTTTTAGTGGTTAGGGTTTAGTGTTTTAGGGTTTAAGGTTATATGGTTTAGGGTTTAGGGTTTTATGGTTTAGGGTTTAGAGTTTAGCGTTTTAGGGTTTAGGGTTATAAGGTTTAGGGCTTAGGGTTCAGGGCTTAT
>NW_026651931.1:0-43558 GCF_029873635.1 Malania oleifera | reverse complement strand
AGGGTTTAGCTTTTCAGGTTTAGGGTTTAGGGTTTATGTGTTTAGGTTTTATGTTTTAGGTTTTAGGCTTTATGGTTTAGGGTTTAGGGTTTAGTGTTTAGGTTTTAGTGTTTAGGGTTTAGGTTTTAGGGTTTAGGATTTTAGGGTTTTAGGGTTTAGGGTTTAGGGTTTAGGGTTTAGCGTTTTAGGGTTTAAGGTTTTGGTTTTAGGGTTTACTGTTTAGTGTTTAGTCTTTGGGGTTTAGGGTTTAGGGTTTTAGGTTTTGGGTCTAAGGTTCAGGGATTAGGGTTTAGGGCTTAGGGCTTAGGGTGTAGGGTTTAGTATTTAGGTATTTAGGGTTTAGTGTTTAGTATTTAGGGTTTAGGGTTTGGGGTTTAGGGTTTTGGCTTTTGGGTTTAGGGTTTGGGGTTTAAGTGTTTAGCGTTTAGGGTTGACGTTTTAGAGTTTAGGGTTTGTGGTTTAGGGTTTTCATGGTCTACGGTTTAACGTTTTGTGTTTAGGGTTTAGGGTTAAGGGATTAGCGTTTAGGGCTTAGGGTTTAGGGTTTTGAGTTTGGGTTTAGAGTTTAGTTTTTTGGGTTTGGGGTTTAGGGGGTTTAGGGTTTAGGGTTTAGGTGTTTAGCTTTTAGGATTTATGTTTTAAGGTTTAGGGTTTAGGGTTTAGGGTTTAGGGATTAGTGTTTAGGGTTTAGTGTTTTGGGTTTTGGACTTAGGATTTCGGGTTTTGGACTTAGGGTTTTAGGTTTAGGGTTTAGGGTCTAGGGTTTATGGTTTAGTGTTTAGGGTTCACGGTTTAAGGTTTAGGGTTTAGAGTTTAGGGTCTAGAGTTAGGGTTTAGGGTTTAGTGTTTTGACTTAGGGTTTAGGGTTTTGGGTTTAGGGTTTTAGTTTAGGGTTTAGGGTTTAGGGTTTATGGTTTAGTGTTTAGGGTTCACGGTTTAAGGTTTAGGGTTTAGGGTTTAGGTTTTAGTTTTTAGTGTTTAGAGTTAGGGTTTAGGGTTTAGTGTTTGGGTTTATGGTTTAGGGTTTATTGTTTAGGGTTTACGGTTTAGGGTTTAGGTGTTTAGGTTTTTTTGTTTTGGTTTTAGGGTTTAGGGTTTAGGGTTTAGGGTTTAGGGTCTACGGTTTTGGATTTAGGGTTTAGTGTTTTGGGTTTACGGTTTTAGAGTTTAGGGTTTAGTGTTTTAGGGTTTAGGGTTTGAGGGTTTAAGGTTTAGAGTTCAGGGTTAGGGTTTATGGTTTAGTGTTTATAGTCTAGGGTTTAGGGTTTAGGGCTTCGGTTTTAGGGTTTAGGGATTCGGGTTTAGGGTTTAGGTGTTTAGGTTTTATTGTTTAGGTTTTAGGGTTTAGGGTTTAGGATTTTGGGTTTACGGTTTAAGGTTTTATGGTTTAGGGATTAGGGTTTTTGGTTTAGGGTTTAGGTGTTATGGTTTTAGGGTCTTGAATCTAGGGATTAGGGTTTTGGGCTAGGGGTTTAGAGTTTAGGGTTTGGGGTTTAGGGTTTGGCGTTAGGATTTAGGTTTTAGTGTTTAGGGTTTATGGTTTAGTGTTTAGCGTTTAGGTGTTTTGGTTTTGGGGTTTAGGTTTTAAGGTTTCTGGTTTAGGGTTTAGGGTTTAGGGTTTGCGGTTTAGGGTTTTGGATTTAGGGTTCAGGGTTTAGGGCTTTGGGGTTTAGGGTTTGGTGTTTTAGGGTTTAGGGTTTGAGGGTTTAGGGTTTGGGGTTTTTAATTTTTGGTTTTGGGTTTAGGGTTTAGTGTTTTAGGGTTTGGGGTTTAGGGTTCAATGTTTAGGCTTTTGAGCTTAGAGTTTTAGGGTATAAGGTTTTGGTTTTAGGGTTTAGGGTTTAGGGTTTTGGGTTTTGGGTTTGGGTTTTAGGTGTTAAAGTTTTAGGGTTTTGAGTCTAGATTTTACGGTTTAGGGCTTGGGGTGTAAGGTTTAAGGTTTAGGGTTTTGGGTTTAGAGTTAAGGTTTAGGGTTTAGTGTTTAGGGTTTATGGTCTAGGGTTTGGGTTTAGGGTTTAGGGTTTAGGGTTTAGGTTTTAGGTGTTTAGGTTTTAGGGTTTAGGTGTTAAGGTTTTAGTGTTTAGGTTTTAGGTTTTAGGGTTTAGGTTTTACGATTTAGGGTTTAGGGTTTTGGGTTTAAGGTTTTGTATTTAGGGTTTAGGGTTTAGGGTTTTAGGGTTTAGGGTTTATGGTTTAGCGTTTAGGGTTTAGGGTTTAGTGTATAGGGTATAGGGTTTAGGGTTTAGGTATTTAGGTTTTAGAGTTTAGGGTCTAGGGTTTAGGGTTTAGGGTTAAGGGTTTTGAGTTTAGTGCTTAGTTTTAGGGTTTAGGGTTTAATGTTTAGGGTTTTTGGTTTAGGGTTTAAGGTTTATGGTTTTGGGTTTAGGGTTTAGGTGTTCAGGGTTAAGGGTTTAGGGTTTAGGGTTTATGGTTTAGGGTTTAGGTGTTTAGGTTTCAGAGTTTAGGGCTTAGGGTGTAGGGTTTAGGGTTCATGGTTTATGGTTTAGGGTTTGGGGTATAGAGTTAGGGTTTAGGGTTTAGTGTTTAGGGTTTATGGTTTAGGGTTTAGGGTTTAGGTTTTTAGGGTTTAGGGATTTGGATTTAGGGTTTAAGGTTTTTGGGTTTAGTGTTTTGGTTTCAGGGTTTAGGGTTTAGGTTTTGTGGTTTAGGGTTTACGATTTATGGTTTAGGGTTAGGGTTTCGGTGTTAAGGTTTTTGCGTTTCGAGTCTAGGGTTTAGGGTTTAGACTTACGGTTTGGGGCTTAGTGTTTAGGGTTTATGGTTTAGGATTTAGGGTTTAGGGTTTAGGGTTCAGGGTTTTGGGTTTTAGGTTTAGGGTTTTTGGGTTCAGTGTTTTGGTTTTAGGGTTTACGGTTTAGGGTTTTGTGCTTTAGGGTTTTGGGTTTATGGTTTAGGGTTTAGGATTTTTGTGTTAAGGATTTAGGGTTTCGAGTCTACGGTTTTGGGTTTAGGGCTTGGGGTTTAGGGTTATGGTTTTTGGTTTAGGGTTTAGACTTAGAGTTTAGGGTTTAGTGTTTAGGGTTTATGGTTTAGGGTTTAGGATTTCGGCTTTAGGTGTTTAGGTTTTAGGGTTTAGGTTTTATGGTTTAGGGTTTAGGGTTTATGGCTTTGGGTTCAGGTGCTTAGGTTTTAGAGTTTAGGGTTTAGGGTTTAGGGTTTAGGGTTTAGGGTTTAGGGTTTTGGATTTTTGGTTTAGGATTTAGTGTTTAGGGTTTATGGTTTAGGGTTTAGGGTTTAGGGTTTAGGTGTTTAGGTTTTAGAGTTTCAGGCCTAGGGTGTAGGGTTTAGAGTTTAGTGTTTAGGTTTTCTGGTTTAGGGTTTAGGGTTTTGGGTTTAGTGTTTAGGTGGTTAGGTTTTTTTGTTTAGGTTTTAGGGTTTAGGGTTTTGAGTTTAGGGTTTAGGGTTTTGGGTTTAGGGTTTTGGATTTAGGGTTTAGGGTTTAGGGTTTAGGGTTTCAGGGTTTAGGGTTTAGTGTTTTAGGGTTTGGGTTTTAGGGTTTAGGGTATAGAGTTTAGGTATAGGGATTTGGTTTTAGGGTTTTCGATTTGGGGTTTAGGGTTTTAGGGTTTGGGGTTTTGTGTTTTTGGGTTTAGGGTATAGAGTTTAGGGTTAGGGTTTTGGCTTTAGTGTTTAGGGTTTAGGGTTTAGAGTTTAGGGTTTAGGGTTTATGGTTTAGGTGTTTTGGTTTTAGGTTTAGAGTTTAGGGTTTAGCGTTTATGTGTTTAGGGTTTAGTGTTTAGGTTTTTGGGATTAGGGCTTTGGGTTTTTGATTTAGGGTATAGGGTTTTGGGTTCAGGGTTTTAGGTTTTAAGGTTTTGGGTTTAGTGTGTAGGGTTTGGGGTTTAGGGTTTAGGGTTTAGAGATTAGGGTTTAGGTGTTTACGTTTTAGAGTTTAGGGTCTAGGGTGTTGGGTTTAGGGTTTAGGGTTTAGGGTTTAGATTTAAGGTTTAGGGTTTACTGTTTAGGGTTTATAGTTTAGAGTTTAGGGTTCAGGGTTTAGGTTTTATGGTTTAGGGTTTAGGGTTTAGGGTTTAGGGTTTAGAATTAGGGTTTAGGGTTTAGTGTTTAAGGTTTATGGTTTTGGGTCTAGGGTTTAAGGTTTAGGGTTTAAGGGTTACAATTTAGGGTTTAGGGCTTAGGGTTTAGGGTTTAGAGTTTAGGTGTTTAGGTTTTAGACTTGAGGGTATAGGGTGTAGGGTTTAGGGTTTAGCGTTTAGAGTTAGGGTTTAGAGTTTAGTGTTTATGGTTTATGGTTTAGGGTTTAGAGTTTAGGGTTTAGGGATTGGGTGTTTAGGTTTTTTGGTTTAAGTATTAGAGTTTTGGGTTTTCAGTTTAGGGTTTTCAGTTGGGGGTTTTGGATTTGGGGTTTAGGGTTTAGGGCTTAGTGCTTAGGGTTAGGGTTTAGGGTTTTGTGTTTAGGGTTTTGGGTATAGGGTTTAGGGTTTAAGGTTTAGGGTTTACGCTTTAGGTCTTTAGGTTTTGGTATTTAGGTTTTAAGGTTTAGGGTTTAGGGTTTGGGGTTTATTGTTTAAGGTTTTGGATTTAGGGTTTAGGGTTTAGGGTTTACCGTTTAGTGTTTATAGTTTAGGGCTTAGGGTTTTGGGTTTAGGGTTTAGGGTTTTGGGCTTAGGGTTTTGGGTTAAACGTTTATGGCTTAGGGTTTAGGGTTGTTGGGTTTAGGGCCTAGGGTAATCGGGTTTTGGGTTTTGGGTTTGGGGTTAGTGTTTGGGGTTACGATTTATGGTTTAGGGTTTAGGGTTAAGGGTTTAGGGTTTCGGGTTTAGGTTTAAGGTTTAGGGTTTGGGGTTAGCTTTTAGGGTTCAGGGTTTAGGGTTTAGGGCTTAGGGTTTAGGATTTTGGATTTAGGGTTTAGTGTTTAGGGGTTGCGGTGTAAGTTTTAGTGTTTAGATATTTCGGTTTGGGGTTTAGGGTTTAGGGTTTTGGGCTTAGGGTTTTGGGTTAACGGTTTATGGCTTAGGGTTTAGGGTTGTTGGGTTTAGGGCCTAGGGTAATCGGGTTTAGGGTTTTGGGTTTGGGGTTAGTGTTTGGGGTTACGATTGAGGGTTTAGGGTTTAGGTTTAAGGGTTTAGGGTTTAGGGTTTAGGTTTAAGGTTTAGGGTTTGGGGTTAGCTTTTAGGGTTCAGGGTTTAGGGATTAAGGTTTTAGGATTTTGAGTCTAGGGTTCAGGGTTTAGGGATTAAGGTTTTAGGATTTTGAGTCTAGGGTTTAGGGTTTAGGGCTTGGGGTTTAAGGCTTAAGGTTTGGGCTTTAGGGTTTAAAGTTGGGGTTTATGGTTTTGTGTTTAGGGTTTATGGTTTAGAGTTTAGGGTTTAGCGTTTATGTGTTTAGGGTTTAGTGTTTAGGTTTTTGGGATTAGGGCTTTGGGTTTTTGATTTAGGGTATAGGGTTTTGGGTTCAGCGTTTTAGGTTTTAAGGTTTTGGGTTTAGTGTGTAAGGTTTGGGGTTTAGGGTTTAGAGATTAGGGTTTAGATGTTTACGTTTTAGAGTTTAGGGTCTAGGGTGTTGGGTTTAGGGTTTAGGGTTTAGGGTTTAGATTTAAGGTTTAGGGTTTACTGTTTAGGGTTTATAGTTTAGAGTTTAGGGTTCAGGGTTTAGGTTTTATGGTTTAGGGTTTAGGGTTTAGGGTTTAGAATTAGGGTTTAGGGTTTAGTGTTTAAGGTTTATGGTTTAGGGTCTAGGGTTTAAGGTTTAGGGTTTAAGGGTTACAATTTAGGGTTTAGGGCTTAGGGTTTAGGGTTTAGAGTTTAGGTGTTTAGGTTTTAGACTTGAGGGTATAGGGTGTAGGGTTTAGGGTTTAGGGTTTAGGGTTTAGGGATTGGGTGTTTAGGTTTTTTGGTTTAAGTATTAGAGTTTTGGGTTTTCAGTTTAGGGTTTTCAGTTGGGGGTTTTGGATTTGGGGTTTAGGGTTTAGGGCTTAGTGCTTAGGGTTAGGGTTTAGGGTTTTGTGTTTAGGGTTTTGGGTATAGGGTTTAGGGTTTAAGGTTTAGGGTTTACGCTTTAGGTCTTTAGGTTTTAGTATTTAGGTTTTAAGGTTTAGGGTTTAGGGTTTGGGGTTTATTGTTTAGGGTTTTGGATTTAGGGTTTAGGGTTTAGGGTTTACCGTTTAGTGTTTATAGTTTAGGGCTTAGGGTTTTGGGTTTAGGGTTTAGGGTTTAGGGCTTAGGGTTTTGGGTTAAAGGTTTATGGTTTAGGGTTTAGGGTTGTTGGGTTTAGGGCCTAGGGTAATCGGGTTTAGGGTTTTGGGTTTGGGGTTAGTGTTTGGGGTTACGATTTATGGTTTAGGGTTTAGGGTTAAGGATTTAGGGTTTCGGGTTTAGGTTTAAGGTTTAGGGTTTGGGGTTAGCTTTTAGGGTTCAGGGTTTAGGGTTTAGGGTTTAGGGTTTAGGATTTTGGATTTGGGGTTTAGGGTTTAGGGGTTGCGGTATAAGTTTTAGTGTTTAGATATTTCGGTTTGGGGTTTAGGGTTGAGGGTTTTGGGCTTAGGGTTTTGGGTTAACGGTTTATGGTTTAGGGTTTAGGGTTGTTGGGTTTAGGGCCTAGGGTAATCGGGTTTTGGGTTTTGGGTTTGGGGTTAGTGTTTGGGGTTACGATTGAGGGTTTAGGGTTTAGGTTTAAGGGTTTAGGGTTTAGGGTTTAGGTTTAAGGTTTAGGGTTTGGGGTTAGCTTTTAGGGTTCAGGGTTTAGGGTTTAGGGTTTAAGGTTTAGGGTTTAGGATTTTGGATTTGGGGTTTAGTGTTTTGGCATTGCGGTATAAGTTTTAGTGTTTAGATATTTGGGTTTGGGGTTTAGGGTTTAGGGTTTAGGGTTAGGGTTTTGGGTCCAGTGCTTAGTATTTAAGGTTTATGGTTTAGGGTTTAGGGTTTAGGGTTTAGAGTTTGGGTTTAGGGTTTAGGGTTTAGGGTTTACGGTTTTTGATTTAGGGTTTAGGGTCTAGGATTTACGGTTTTAGGGCTTAGGTATTAGTGTTTTAGGTTTAGCGTTGTAGGGTTTTGGGTTTAGTTTTTTTGGTTAGTGTGTAGGGTTTAGTGTGTAGGGTTTACGGTTTAGGGTTTAGGTGTTAAGGTCTTTGGGTTTTCGTATTACGGTTGAGGGTTTAGGGTTTATTGTTTAGGTTTTAGGGTTTTGAATTTAGGGTTTAGGGTTTAGGATTTACGGTTTTAGGGCTTAGGATTTAGTCTTTTAGGTTTATGGTTTTAGGTTTTAGGGTTTAGGGTTTATAGTTAGTGCGTAGGGTTTAGTGTTTAGGGTTTAGGGTTTAGGTTTTAGGGTTTAGGTTTTAGGGTTTATGGTTTAGGATTTAGGGTTTACGATTTAGGGTTTAGGGTTTTGGATTTGGGGTTTTGGGATTAGGGTTTAGGGTTAGGGATTAGGGTTTAGGGTTTAGGGTTTAGGTTTTATGGTTTAGCGGCTAAGCTTTAGGGTTTAGGGTCTTTGGTTTATAATTTGGTGTTTAGGGACCACGGTTTAGGGTTTAGGGTTCAATGGTTTAGGGTTTAGGGTTGTGGGTTTAGGGTTTGGGGTTTTGGATTTAGGGTTTAGGTTTAGTGTTTTTTGGTTTAGGGTTTAGTGTTTTAGCGTTTAGGTTTTGAGGGTTTACAGTTTAGGGTTTTGGATTTACGATTTAGGGTTTAGGGTTTTAGGGTTTAGGGTTTAGTGTTCTAGGGTTTGGGGTTTTAGGGTTTTAGGGTTTAGGGTTTAGTGTTCTAGGGTTTGGGGTTTGGGGTTTTGGTTTTTGGGTTTTGTGCTTTAGGGTTCAGGGTTTAGGGTTTAGGTGTTAAGGTTTTAGGGTTTTGAGACTAGGGTTTAGGGTTTAGGGCTTAGGGTTTAAGGCTTAAGATTTGGGCTTTAGGGTTTAAAGTTGGGGTTTAGGGTTTTGTGTTTAGGGTTTATGGTTTAGGGTTTAGGGTTTAGCGTTTAGGTGTTTAGGTTTTAGTGTTTGGGTTTTTGGGATTAGCGTTTTGGGTTTTTGATTTAAGGTATAGGGTTTTGGGTTCAGGGTTTTAGGTTTTAGGGTTTTGGGTTTAGTCTGCAGGGTTTAGGGTTTAGGGTTTAGGGTTTGGGGTTTAGGGATTAGGGTTTAGGTGTTTACGTTTTAGAGTTTAGGGTCTAGGGTGTAGGGTTTAGGGTTTACTTTTTAGGGTTTATAGTTTTGAGTTTAGGGTTTAGGGTTTAGGGTTTAGGGTTTAGGGTTTATGGTTTAGGGTTTAGAGTTAGGGTTTAGGGTTTAGTGTTTAGGGTTTATGGTTTAGGGTTTAAGGTTTAGGGTTTAGGGTTTAGGGTTTACGGTTTACGATTTAGGGTTTAGGGTTTAGGGTTTAGAGTTTAGGTGTTTAGGTTTTAGAGTTTAGGGTATAGGGTGTAGGGTTTAGGGTTTAGGGTTTAGAGTTAGGGGTTAGAGTTTATTGTTTATGGTTTATGGTTTAGGGTTTAGGGTTCAGGGTTTAGGGTTTGGGTGTTTTAGTTATTTGGTTTAGGTCTTAGGGTTTAGGGTTTTCAGTTTAGGGTTTTCGGTTGAGGGTTTGGATTTGGGGTTTAGGGTTAGGGTTTTAGGGTTTTAGGGTTTAGGGTTTAGTGTTTTACGGTATCGGGTTTTAGGGTTTAGGGTATAGAGTTTAGGGTTAGGGCTTTGGGTTTAGGGTTTTGGATTTGCGGTTTAAGGTTTATGGTTTATGGTTTAGGGTTTAGTGTTTTAGGGTTTAAGGTTTTAGGGTTTAGGGTACAGAGTTTAGGGTTAGGGTTTTGGTTTTAGTGTTTAGGGTTTTGGGTTTTTGGTTTAGGGTTTACGGTTTAAGGTTTATATGTTTTGGTTCTTGGGTTTAGGATTTAGGGTTTAGGGGTTTAGGGTTTAGGGCTTAGTGCTTAGGGTTAGGGTTTAGGGTTTTGTGTTTAGGGTTTAGGGTGTAGGGTTTAGGGTTTAGGGTTTAGGGTTTAGGTCTTCAGGTTTTAGTGTTTAGGTTTTGAGGTTTAGGGTTTAGGGTTTGGGGTTTATTGTTTAGGGTTTTGGATTTAGGGCTTAAGGTTTTGGGTTTAGGGTTTACGATTTCTAGTTTATGGTTTTGGGCTTAGGGTTTAGGGTTTAGGTGTTTAGGTTTTAGGGTTTACGGTTTACGATTTAGGGTTTATGATTTAGGGTTTAGGGTTTTGGATTTGGGGTTTAGGGTTTAGGTTTAGGGATTTGGGTTTAGGGTTTAGGTTTTACGGTTTAGTGGCTAAGCTTTAGGGTTTAGGGTCTTGGGTTTATAATTTGGTGTTTAGGGACAACGGTTTTGGGTTTAGGGTTTAGGGTTTAGGGTAAGGGTTTAGGGTTTAGGGTTTAGGATTCGGGTTTACGTATATAGGTTTTTGGGTTTAGGTTTTAGGGTTTATGGTTTAGGGTTTAGGGTTTAAGGTTTAGGGTTTAGGGTTTAGGGTTTAGGGCTTTGGATTTAGGGTTTAGGGTTTAGTGTTTTTGGGTTTAGGGTTTAGTGTTTTAGGGTTTAGGTTTTGAGGGTTTAGGGTTTAGGGTTTTGGATTTAGGGTTTAGGGTTTAGGGTTCAGGTTTCAGGGTTTTGGGTTTATGGTTTAGGGTTTTATTGTTTAGGGTTTTGGTTTTAGGCTCTACGGTTTAGGGTTTTGTGCTTTAGGGTTTAGGGTTTTCGGTTTAGGTGTTATGGTTTTAGGGTTTTGAGTCTAGGGTTTAGGGTTTAGGGCTTGTGGTTTAAGGCTTAAGCATTGGGTTTTAGGGTTTAAAGTTGGGGTTTAGGGTTTGTGGTTTAGGGTGTAGGGTTTAGGGTTTTCAGTTTTGCGTTTAGGTGTTTAGGTTTTAGTGTTTTTGGGATTAGGGTTTTGGGTTTTGGATTTAGGGTATAGGGTTTAGGGTTTAGGGTTTTACGTTTTATGGTTTTGGGTTTAATGTGTAGGGTTTAGGGTTTAGGTGTTTAGGTTTTAGGGTTTAGGTTTTAGGGTTTAGGGTTTAAGGTTTTTAAGGTCTAGGGTTTAAGGTTTACCGTTTACAATTTAGGGTTTAGGGTTAAGGTTTAGGGTTTAGGGTTTAGGGTTTAGGGTTTGGGGCTTATGGTTTAGGGTTTAGGTGTTTAGGTTTTAGGGTTTAGGTTTTATGGTTTAGTGTTTAAGGTTTAGGGTTTAGGGTTTAGGGCTTAAGGTTTGGGGTTTTTTTATTTAGGGATTAGGGTTGGGGGTTTAAGGTTTTAGGGTTTAGAGTTTAGTGTTTTAGGGTTTAGGGGTTTAGGGTTTAGGGCTTAGTGCTTAGGGTTAGGGTTTAGGGTTTTGTGTTTAGGGTTTAAGGTATACGGTTTAGGGTTTAGGGTTTAGGTCTTTAGGTTTTAGTGTGTAAGTTTTAAGGTTTTGGTTTTAGGGTTTGGGGTATATTGTTTAGGGTTTTGGATTTAGGGTTTACGGTTTACGGTTTACGGTTTAGTGTTTAGTATTTAGGGCTTAAGGTTTTGGGTTTAGTGTTTAGGGTTTAGCATTTTGGGTTTTGGGTTAACGATTTAGGGTTTAGGGTTTAGGGTTGTTGGGTTTAAGGCCTAGGGTAATCGGGTTTTGAGTTTTGGGTTTCGGGTAAGTGTTTGGGGTTACGATTTAGGGTTTATTGTTAGGGTTTAGGGTTTAGGTTTAATGGTTTAGGGTTTAGGGTTAGCTTTTAGGGTTCAGGGTTTAGGGTTTGGGGATTAGGGTTTAGGATTTTGGATTTTGGGTTTAGTGTTTAGGGATTGCAGTATAAGTTTTAGTGTTTAGATATTAGGGTTTAGGGTCCAGGGCTTAAGATTTAGGGTTTAGGGTTTAGGGTTTAGGGTTTAGAGTTTAGAGTTAGGGTTTAGGGTTTAGGGTTTTTGATTTAGGGTTTAGGGTTTAGGATTTACGGTTTTAGTGCTTAGGGTTTAGTGTTTTAGGTTTAGCGTTTTCGGGTTTAGGATTTAGTGTTTATGGTTAGTGTGTAGGGTTTAGTGTTTAGGGTTTAGGGTTTGGGGTTTAGGTCTTTAGGTCTTTAGGTTTTGGTATTAGGGTTTAGGGTTTACGGTTCAGGGTTTTGAATTTAGGGTTTTGGGTTTAGGATTTACGATTTTAGGGCTTAGGGTTTTATGTTTTAGGTTTAGGGTTTTAGGGTTTGGTGTTTAGGGTTTATAGTTAGTGTGTATGGTTTAGTGTTTCGGGTTTAGGGTTTAGGGTTTAGGTGTTTAGGTTTTAGGGTTTATGGTTTAGTATTTAGGGTTTACAATTTAGGGTTTAGGGTTTTGGATTTGGGGTTTAGGGTTTAAGGTTAGGGATTAGCGTTTAAGGTTTAGGTTTTATGGTTTAGTGGCTAAGCTTTAGGGTTTAGGGTCTTGGGTTTATAATTTGGTGTTTAAGGACCACGGTTTGGAGTTTAAATGTTAGGGTTTACGGTTAGGGTTTAGTTTTAGGGTTTAGGATTTCAGTTTACGTGTTTAGGTTTTAGGGTTTAGGGTTTAGAGTTTATGGTTTAGGTGTTTAGGTTTTTAGGTTTCGGTTTAGGGTTAAGGGTTTAGGGTTTAGGGTTTAGGGCTTTGGATTTATGGTTTAGGGTTTAGTGTTTTTGGGTTTAAGGTTTAGGGTTTAGGGTTTTTGGGTTTAGGGTTTAGTGTTCTAGGGTTTGGGGTTTTAGGGTTTTAGGGTTTAGGGTTCGGGGTTCGGGGTTTTGGGTTTTGGGTTTTGGGTTTTGGGTTTTAAGGTTTTAAGGTTTAGGGTTTTTGTTTTAGGGTTTAGGGTTTAGGGTTTTGTGCTTTAGGGTTCAAGGTTTAGGGTTTAGGTGTTATGGTTTTAGGGTTTTGAGTCTAGGGTCTAGGGTTTTGGGCTTGGGGTTTAAGGCTTAAGGTTTGGGCTTTAGGGTTTAAAGTTGGGGTTTAGGGTTTTGTGTTTAGGGTTTGTGGTTTAGGGTTTAGGTTTTTCGGTTTTTCGTTTAGGTGTTTAGGTTTTAGTGTTTAGGTTTTTGGGATTACGGTTTTGGGTTTTGGATTCAGGGTATAGGGTTTTGGGTTTAGTGTGTAGGGTTTAGGGATTCGGGTTTAGGGATTAGGGTTTAGGTGTTTACGTTTTTGAATTTAGGGTCTAGGGTGTAGGGTTTAGGGTTTAGGGTTTACAGTTTAAGGGTTAGTGTTTGGATTTAGGGTTTAGGATTTAGTGTTTAGGGTTTATAGTTTAGTGTTTAGGGTTCAGGGTTTAGGGTTTATGGTTTAGGGTTTAGGGTTTAGTGTTTAGGGTTTGTGGTTTAGGGTTTATGGTTTAGGGTTTAGGGTTTAGGGGTTACTTTTACGGCTTAGGGTTTGGGGTTTAGGGTTCAGAGTTTAGGTGTTTAGGTTTTAGAGTTTAGGGTATAGGGTGAAGGGTTTAGGGTTTAATGTTTAGGGTTTAGGGTTTAGAGTTAGAGGTTAGAGTTTAGTGTTTATAATTTATGGTTTAGGGTTTAGGGTTTACGGTTTTGGTGTTTAGGTTTTTTGATTTAGGTTTTAGGGTTTAGGGTTTTCAGTTTAGGGTTTTGGATTTGGGGTTTAGGGTTACGTTTTAGGGTTTTAAGATTTAGGGTTTAGTGATTTAGGGTTTCTGGTTTTAGGGTTTAGGTTCTAGAGTTTAGGGTTAGGGTTTTGCGTTTAGGGTTTTGGATTTGGGGTTTAGGGTTTAGGGTTTAGGAGGTTTAGGGTTTTAGGGTTTTGGGTTTAGTGTTTTAAGGTTTAGGGTTTTAGGGCTTAGGGTATAGAGTTTAGGGTTAGAGTTTTGGTTTTAGTGTTTAGGGTTTTGGGCATAGGGTTTTGGGTTAACGATTGAGCGTTTAAGATTTAGGTTTGTTGGGTTTAGGGTTTAAGGTTTCGGGTTTAGGATTTAGGGTTTGGGGTTAGTGTTGTGGATTTTGACTTAGGGTTTAGGATTTAGGGTTTAGGGTTTAGGGCTTAGGATTTACATGTTAGGATTCATTGTTTAGTATTTAGGGTTTAGGGTTTAAGGTTTGGGTTTTAGGATTTTTGTTTTAGGGTTTAGGGTTTATGGTTTAGGTGTTTAGGTTTTAGGGTTTAGGGTTTAGGGTTTTTAAAGTCTAGGGTTTAGGGCTTACGGTTTACGATTTAGGGTTTGGGTTTTAGGTTTTTGGGGTTTAGAGTTAGGGTTTAGGGTTTAGGGTTTAGGGTTTAAGGTTTAGGGTTTAGGTGTTTAGGTTTCAGGGTTTAGGTTTTATGGTTTTGTGTTTAAGGTTTAGAGTTTAGGGTTTAGGGTTTTGGATTTAGGGATTAGGGTTTAGAGTTTAAGGTTTTAGGGTTTAGAGTTTAGTGTTTTAGGGTTTAGGGCCTAGTGCTTAGGGTTAGGGTTTATGGTTTTGTGTTTAGGGTTTAGGGTATAGGGTTTAGGGTTTACGCTTTAGGTCTTTAGGTTTTAGTGTTTAGGTTTTAAGGTTTAGGGTTTAGGGTTTGGGGTTTATTGTTTAGGGTTTTGGATTTAGGGTTTACGGTTTAGGGTTTACAGTTTAGTGTTTATAATTTAGGGCTTAGGATTTTGGGTTTAGGGTTTAGGGTTTTGGGTTTTGGGCTTAGGGTTTTGGGTTAACGGTTTAGGGTTTTGGGTTTAGGGTTGTTGGGTTTAGGGCCTAGGGTAATCGGGTTTAGGGATTTAGGTTTGGGGTTAGTGTTTGGGGTTACGATTTAGGGTTTAGGGTTAGGGCTTAGGGTTTAGGGTTTAGGGTTTAGGTTTAAGGTTTAGGGTTTGGGGTTAGCTTTTAGGGTTCAAGGTTTAGGGTTTAGGGTTTAGAGTTACGGTTTAGGGTCCAGGGCTTAGTATTTCGGGTTTATGGTTTAGTGTTTAGGGTTAAGGGTTTAGGGTTTAGGGTTTAGGTTTTAGGGTTTAGGGGTTAGAGTTAGGGTTTAGGGTTTAGGGTTGAGGGTTTTTGATTTAGGGTTTAGGGTTTAGGATTTACGATTTTAGGGCTTAGGGTTTAGTGTTTTAGGTTTAGCGTTGTTGGGTTTAGGGTTTAGTTTTTATGGTTAGTGTGCAGGGTTTAGTGTTTAGGGTTTACGGTTTAGGGTTTGGGTGTTAAGGTCTTTGGGTTTTGGTATTGCGGTTGAGGGTTTAGGGCTTAGGGTTTAGTGTTTACGGTTTAAGCTTTTGAATTTAGGGTTTAGGGTTTAGGATTTACTGTTTTAGGGCTTAGGATTTAGTGTTTTAGGTTTATGGTTTTAGGGTTTTGGGTTTAGAGTTTAGGTGTTTAGGTTTTAGAGTTTAGGGTATAGGGTGTAGGGTTTAATGTTTAGGGTTTAGGGTTTAGAGTTAGGGGTTAGAGTTTTGTGTTTATGGTTTATGGTTTAGGGTTTAGGGTTTAGGGTTTGGGTGTTTGGGTTTTTTGGTTTAGGTTTTCGGGTTTAGGGTTTTCAGTTTAGGGTTTTCGGTTTAGTGTTTTGGATTTGGCGTTTAGGGTTACGTTTTAGGGTTTTAGGATTTAGGGTTTAGCGTTTTAGGGTTTCGGGTTTTTGGGTTTAGGGTATAGAGTTTAGGGTTAGGGTTTTGGGTTTAGGGTTTTTGATTTGGGGTTTAGGGTTTAGGGTTTAGGAGGTTTAGGGTTTTAGGGTTTAGGGTTTAGTGGTTTAGGGTTTAGGGTTTTAGGGCTTTGGGTATAGAGTTTAGGGTTAGGGTTTTGGTTTTAGTGTTTAGGGTTTTGGGCATAGGGTTTTGGGTTAACGATTGAGCGTTTAAGATTTAGGGTTGTTGGGTTTAGGGTTTAAGGTTTTGGGTTTAGGATTTAGGGTTTGGGGTTAGTGTTGTGGGTTTTGACTTAGGGTTTAGGATTTAGGGTTTAGGGTTTAGGGCTTAGGATTTACATGTTACGGTTCATTGTTTAGTATTTTGGGTTTAGGGTTTAGGGTTTAGGTTTTAGGATTTTTGTTTTAGGGTTTAGGGTTTAGGGTTTAGGTGTTTAGATTTTAGGGTTTAGGGTTTAGGGTTTTTAAGGTCTAGGGTTTAGGGTCTACGATTTACGATTTAGGGTTTAGGGTTTAGGTTTTTAGGGTTTAGAGTTAGGGTTTAGGTTTAGGGTTTAAGGTTTAGGGTTTAGGGTTTTAGGTTTAGGGTTTAGGTGTTTAGGTTTCAGGGTTTAGGTTTTTTGGTTTAGTGTTCAAGGTTTAGAGTTTAGGGTTTAGGGTTTTGGATTTAGAGATTAGGGTTTAGGGTTTAAGGTTTTAGGGTTTAGAGTTTAGTGTTTTAGGGTTTAGGGCTTAGTGCTTAGGGTTAGGGTTTATGGTTTTGTGTTTAGGGTTTAGGGTATAGGGTTTAGGTTTTAGGCTTTAGGTCTTTAGGTTTTAGTGTTTAGGTTTTAAGGTTTAGGGTTTAGGGCTTGGGGTTTATTGTTTAGGGTTTTGGATTTAGGGTTTATGGTTTAGGGTTTATGGTTTAGTGTTTATAATTTAGAGCTTAGGGTTTTGGGTTTAGGGTTTAGGGTTTTGAGTTTTGGGCTTAGGGTTTTGGGTTAACAGTTTTGGGTTTTGGGTTTAGGGTTGTTGGGTTTAGGGCCTAGGGTAATCGGGTTTAGGGATTTAGGTTTTGGGTTAGTGTTTGGGGTTACGATTTATGGTTTAGGGTTAGGGTTTAGGGTTTAGGGTTAAGGGTTTAGGGTTTAGGGTTTGGGTTTAAGGTTTAGGGTTTGGGGTTAGCTTTTAGGGTTCAGGGTTTAGGGTTTAGGGTTTGAGGTTTAGGATTTCGGATTTGGGGTTTAGTGTTTAGGGATTGCGGTGTAAGTTTTAGTGTTTGGATATTAGGGTTTAAGGTTTAAGGTTTAGGCTTTAGAAAGGGTTTGGGGTCTAGGGCTTAGTATTTCGGGTTTATGGTTTAGGGTTTAGGATTAAGGGTTTAGGGTTTAGGGTTTAGGGTTTAGGGTTTAGGGTTTTGAGTTAGGGTTTAGGGTTTTTGATTTAGGGTTTAGGGTTTAGAATTTACAATTTTAGGGCTTAGGGTGTAGTGTTTTTGGTTTAGCGTTGTTGGGTTCAGGGTTTAGTTTTTATGGTTAGTGTGTAGGGTTTAGTGTTTAAGGTTTACGGCTTAGGGTTTAGGTGTTAAGGTCTTTGGGTTTTGGTATTGCGGTTGAGGGTTTAGGGTTTATTGTTTAGGGTTTAGGGTTTTGAATTTTGGGTTTAGGGTTTAGGATTTAAGGTTTTAGGGCTTAGGATTTAGTGTTTTAGGTTTATGGTTTTAGGGTTTAGGGTTTAGAGTTTAGGTGTTTAGGTTTTAGAGTTTAGGGTATAGGGTGTAGGGTTTAGGGTTTAATGTTTAGGGTTTAGGGTTTAGAGTTAGGGGTCAGAGTTTAGTGTTTATAGTTTATGGTTTAGGGTTTAGGGTTTAGGGTTTGGGTATTTAGGTTTTTGGGTTTAGGTTTTAAGGTTTAGGGTTTTCAGTTTAGGGTTTTCGGTTTATGGTTTTGGATTTTGGGTTTAGGGTTACATTTTAGGGTTTTAGGGTTTAGGGTTTAGTGTTTTAGGGTTTAGGGTTTTAGGGTTTAGGGTATAGAGTTTAGGGTTAGGTTTTTGGGTTTAGGGTTTTTGATTTGGGGTTTAGGGTTTTGGGTTTAGGAGGTTTAGGGTTTTAGGATTTAGGGTTTAGTGTTTTAGGGTTTAGGGTTTTAGGACTTAGGGTATAGAGTTAGGGTTAGGGTTTTGGTTTTAGTGTTTAGGGTTCTGGGCATAGAGTTTTGGATTAACGATTGAGCGTTTAAGATTTAGGGTTGTTGGGTTTAGGGTGTAAGGTTTCGGGTTTAGGATTTAGGGTTTGGGGTTAGTGTTTGGGGTTTAGACTTAGGGTTTAGGATTTAGGGTTTAGGGTTTAGGGCTTAGGATTTACGTATTAGGGATCATTGTTTAGTATTTAGGGTTTAGGGTTTAGGGTTTAGGTTTTAAGGTTTTTGTTTTAGGGTTTAGGGTTTAGGTGTTTAGGGTTTAGGGTTTAGGGTTTAGGGTTTTTAAGGTCTAGGGTTCAAGGTTTACCATTTACGATTTAGGGTTTAGGGTTGAAGTTTTTAGGGTTTAGGGTTTAGGGTTTAGGGTTTAGGGTTTAAGGTTTAGGGTTTAGGTGTTTAGGTTTCAGGGTTTAGGTTTTATGGTTTAGTGTTTAAGGTTTAGGGTTTAGGGTTTAGGGTTTTGGATTTAGGGATTCGGGTTTAGGGTTTAAGGTTTTAGGGTTTAGAGTTTAGTGTTTTAGGGTTTAGGGCTTAGTGCTTAGGGTTAGGGTTTATGGTTTTGTGTTTAGGGTTTAGGGTATAGGGTTTAGGGTTTAGGCTTTAGGGCTTAGGCTTTAGGTCTTTAGGTTTTAGTGTTTAGGTTTTAAGGTTTAGGGTTTGGGGTTTATTGTTTAGGGTTTTGGATTTAGCGTTTACGATTTAGGGTTTACGGTTTTGTGTCTATAATTTAGGGCTTAGGGTTTTGGGTTTAGGGTTTAGGGTTTAGGGTTTTGAGCTTAGGGTTTTGGGTTAACGGTTTTGGGTTTTGGGTTTACGGTTGTTGGGTTTAGGGCCTAGGGTAATCGGGTTTAGGGTTTTAGGTTTGGGGTTGGTGTTTGCAGTTACGATTTAGGGTTTAGGGTTAGGGTTTAGGGTTTAGGGTTAAGGGTTTAGGGTTTAGGGTTTAGGTTTAAGGTTTAGGGTTTGGGGTTAGCTTTTAGGGTTTAGGGTTTAGGGTTTAGGGTTTAAGGTTTAGGATTTCGGATTTTGGGTTTAGTTTTTAGGGATTGCGGAGTAAGTTTTAGTGTTTAGATATTAGGGTTTAGGGTTTAGGGTTTAGGGCTAAGAGTTAGGGTTTAGGGTCCAGGGCTTTGTATTTCGGGTTTATGGTTTAGGGTTTAGGGTTTAGGGTTTATGGTTTAGGGTTTTTGATTTAGGGTTTAGGGTTTAGGATTTACGGTTTTAGGGCTTAGGGTTTAGTGTTTTAGGTTTAGCGTTGTTGGGTTTAGGGTTTAGTTGTTATGGTTAGTGTGTAGGGTTTAGTGTTTAGGGTTTACGGTTTACGATTTACGGTTTAGGTTTTAAGGTCTTTGGGTTTTGGTATTGCGGTCGAGGGTTTAGGGTTTAGTGTTTAGGGTTTAGGGTTTTGAATTTAGGGTTTAGGGTTTAGGATTTACGGTTTTATGGCTTAGGATTTTGTGTTTTAGGTTTATGGTTTTAGGGTTTAGGGTTTAGAGTTTAGGTGTTTAGGTTTTAGAGTTTAGGGTATAGGGTGTTGGGTTTAGGGTTTAATGTTTAGGGTTTAGGGTTTAGAGTTAGGGGTTAGAGTTTTGTGTTTATGGTTTATGGTTTAGGGTTTTGGGTGTCTAGGTTTTTTGGTTTAGGTTTTAGGGTTTAGGGTTTTCAGTTTAGGGGTTTCGTTTTAGGGTTTTGGATTTGGGGTTTAGGGTTATGTTTTAGGGTTTTAGGATTTAGGGTTTAGTGTTTTAGCATTTCGGGTTTTAGGGTTTAGGGTATAGAGTTTAGGGTTAGGGTTTTGGGTTTAGGGTTTTGGATCTGGGGTTTAGGGTTTAGGGTTTAGGAGGTTTAGGGTTTTAGGGTTTTTTGGTTTAGGTTTTAGGGTTTAGGGTTTTCAGTTTAGGGGTTTCGTTTTAGGGTTTTGGATTTGGGGTTTAGGGTTATGTTTTAGGGTTTTAGGATTTAGGGTTTAGTGTTTTAGCAGTTCGGGTTTTAGGGTTTAGGGTATAGAGTTTAGGGTTAGGGTTTTGGGTTTAGGGTTTTGGATTTGGGGTTTAGGGTTTAGGGTTTAGGGTTTAGGGTTTTAGGGTTTAGGGTTTAGTGTTTTAGGGTTTAGGGTTTTAGGGTTTAGGGTATAAAGTTTAGGGTTAGGGTTTTGGTTTTAGTGTTTAGGGTTTTGGGCATAGGGTTTTGGGTTAACGATTGAGTGTTTAAGATACAGGGTTGTTTGGTTTAGGGTTTAAGGTTTCGGGTTTAGGATTTAGGGTTTGGGGTTAGTGTTTGGGGTTTAGACTTAGGGTTTAGGATTTAGGGTTTAGGGTTTAGGGCTTAGGGTTTACGTGTTAGGGTTCATTGTTTAGTATTTAGGGTTTAGGGTTTAGGGTTTGGGTTTTAGGGTTTTTGTTTTAGGGTTTAGGGTTTAGGTGTTTAGGTTTTAGGATTTAGGGTTCAGGGTTTTTAAGGTCTAGGGTTTATGGTTTACCATTTACGATTTAGGGTTTAGGGTTTTGGTTTTTAACGTTTAGAGTTAGGGTTTACGGTTTAGGGTTTAGGGTTTGGGGTTTAAGGTTTAGGGTTTAGGTGTTTTGGTGTCAGGGTTTAGGTTTTATGGTTTAGTGTTTAAGGTTTAGGGTTTAGGGTTTAGGGTTTTGGATTTAGGGATTAGGGTTTAGGGTTTAAGGTTTTAGGGTTTAGAGTTTAGTGTTTTAGGGTTTAGGGCTTAGTGTTTAGGGTTAGGGTTTAGGGTTTTGTGTTTAGGGTTTAGGGTATAGGGTTTAGGGTTTAGGGTTTAGGTGTTTAGGTTTTAGTGTTTAGGTTTTAGGGTTTAGGGTTTAGGGTTTGGGGTTTATTGTTTAGGGTTTTGGACTTAGGGTTTACGGTTTAGGGTTTACGGTTTAGTTTTTATAATTTAGGGCTTAGGGTTTTGGGTTTAGGGTTTAGGGTTTTGGGCTTAGGGTTTTGAGTTAACGATTTAGGGTTTAGGGTTTAGGGTTGTTGGGTTTAAGGCCTAGGGTAATCGGGTTTAGGGTTTTAGGTTTGGGGTTAGTGTTTGGGGTTATGATTTAGGGTTTAGGGTTTAGGGTTAAGGGTTTATCGTTTAGGGTTTAGGTTTAAGGTTTAGGGTTTGGGGTTAGCTTTTAGGTTTCAGGGTTCGGGTTTAGTGTTTAGGAATTAAGGTTTAAGGTTTAGTGTTTAGATATTAGGGTTTAGGGTTTAGGGTTTAGAGTTAGGGTTTAGGGTCCAAGGCTTAGTATTTAGGGTTTATGGTTTAGGGTTTAGGGTTTAGGGTTTAGAGTTAGGGTTTAGGGTTTAGGGTTTTTGATTTAGGGTTTGGGGTGTAGGATTTACGGTTTTTGTGCTTAGGGTTTAGTGTTTTAGGTTTAGCGTTGTAGGGTTTAGGGTTTAGTTTTTATTGTTAGTGTGTAGGGTTTAGTGTTTAGGGTTTACGATTTAGGGTTTAGGTGTTAAGGTCTTTGGGTTTTGGTATTACGGTTGAGTGTTTAGGGTTTAGGGTTTTGAATTTAGGGTTTAGGGTTTAGGATTTACAGTTTTATGGCTTAAGATTTTGTGTTTTAGGTTTATGGTTTTAGGGTTTATAGTTAGTGTGTAGGGTTTAGTGTTTTGGGTTTAGGGTTTAGGGTTTAGGTTTTTAGGTTTTAGGGTTTAGGTTTTAGGGTTTATGGTTTAGGATTTAGGGTGTATGATTTAGGGTTTAGGGTTTTGGATTTGGGGTTTAGGGTTTAGGGTTAGGGTTTAGGTTTTATGGTTTATGGGCTAAGCTTTAGGGTTTAGGGTCTTGGGTTTATAATTTGGTGTTTAGGGACCACAGTTTAGGTTTTAGGGTTTAAGGGTTTAGGGTTTAGGGTTGAGGGTTTAGGGTTTAGGGCTTTGATTTAGGGTTTAGGTTTTGTTTTTTTGGGTTTAGGGTTTAGTGTTTTAGCATTTAGGTTTTGAGGGTTTATGGTTTAGGGCCTTGGATTTAGGGTTTTAGGGTTTAGGTTTTAGTGTTATAGGGTTTGGGGTTTTAGGGTTTTGTGCTTTAGGGTTCAGGGTTTAGGGTTTAGGGATTAAGGTTTTAGGATTTTGAGTCTAGGGTTTAGGGTTTAGGGCTTGGGGTTTAAGGCTTAAGGTTTGGGCTTTAGGGTTTAAAGTTGGGGTTTATGGTTTTGTGTTTAGGGTTTATGGTTTAGAGTTTAGGGTTTAGCGTTTATGTGTTTAGGGTTTAGTGTTTAGGTTTTTGGGATTAGGGCTTTGGGTTTTCGATTTAGGGTATAGGGTTTTGGGTTCAGGGTTTTAGGTTTTAAGGTTTTGGGTTTAGTGTGTAGGGTTTGGGGTTTAGGGTTTAGGGTTTAGAGATTAGGGTTTAGGTGTTTACGTTTTAGAGTTTAGGGTCAAGGGTGTTGGGTTTAGGGTTTAGGGTTTAGTGTTTAGATTTAAGGTTTAGGGTTTACTGTTTAGGGTTTATAGTTTCGAGTTTAGGGTTCAGGGTTTAGGTTTTATGGTTTAGGGTTTAGGGTTTAGGGTTTAGGGTTTAGAATTAGGGTTTAGGGTTTAGTGTTTAAGGTTTATGGTTTTGGGTCTAGGGTTTAAGGTTTAGGGTTTAAGGGTTACAATTTAGGGTTTAGGGCTTAGGGTTTAGGGTTTAGAGTTTAGGTGTTTAGGTTTTAGACTTGAGGGTATAGGGTGTAGGGTTTAGGGTTTAGCGTTTAGAGTTAGGGTTTAGAGTTTAGTGTTTATTGTTTATGGTTTAGGGTTTAGGGTTTAGGGTTTAGGGATTGGGTGTTTAGGTTTTTTGGTCTAAGTATTAGAGTTTTGGGTTTTCAGTTTAGGGTTTTCAGTTGGGGGTTTTGGATTTGGGGTTTAGGGTTTAGGGCTTAGTGCTTAGGGTTAGGGTTTAGGGTTTTGTGTTTAGGGTTTTGGGTATAGGGTTTAGGGTTTAAGGTTTAGGGTTTACGCTTTAGGTCTTTAGGTTTTAGTATTTAGGTTTTAAGGTTTAGGGTTTAGGGTTTGGGGTTTATTGTTTAGGGTTTTGGATTTAGGGTTTAGGGTTTAGGGTTTACCGTTTAGTGTTTATAGTTTAGGGCTTAGGGTTTTGGGTTTAGGGTTTAGGGTTTAGGGCTTAGGGTTTTGGGTTAAAGGTTTATGGTTTAGGGTTTAGGGTTGTTGGGTTTAGGGCCTAGGGTAATCGGGTTTTGGGTTTTGGGTTTAGGGTTAGTGTTTGGGGTTACGATTTATGGTTTAGGGTTTAGGGTTAAGGGTTTAGGGTTTCGGGTTTAGGTTTAAGGTTTAGGGTTTGGGGTTAGCTTTTAGGCTTCAGGGTTTAGGGTTTAGGGTTTAGGGTTTAGGATTTTGGATTTGGGGTTTAGTGTTTAGGGGTTGCGGTATAAGTTTTAGTGTTTAGATATTTCGGTTTGGGGTTTAGGGTTTAGGGTTTTGGGCTTAGGGTTTTGGGTTAACGGTTTATGGTTTAGGGTTTAGGGTTGTTGGGTTTAGGGCCTAGGGTAATCGGGTTTAGGGTTTTGGGTTTGGGGTTAGTGTTTGGGGTTACGATTGAGGGTTTAGGGTTTAGGTTTAAGGGTTTAGGGTTTAGGGTTTAGGTTTAAGGTTTAGGGTTTGGGGTTAGCTTTTAGGGTTCAGGGTTTAGGGATTAAGGTTTTAGGATTTTGAGTCTAGGGTTTAGGGTTTAGGGCTTGGGGTTTAAGGCTTAAGGTTTGGGCTTTAGGGTTTAAAGTTGGGGTTTATGGTTTTGTGTTTAGGGTTTATGGTTTAGAGTTTAGGGTTTAGCGTTTATGTGTTTAGGGTTTAGTGTTTAGGTTTTTGGGATTAGGGCTTTGGGTTTTTGATTTAGGGTATAGGGTTTTGGGTTCAGGGTTTTAGGTTTTAAGGTTTTGGGTTTAGTGTGTAAGGTTTGGGGTTTAGGGTTTAGGGTTTAGAGATTAGGGTTTAGGTGTTTACGTTTTAGAGTTTAGGGTCTAGGGTGTTGGGTTTAGGGTTTAGGGTTTAGGGTTTTGATTTAAGGTTTAGGGTTTACTGTTTAGGGTTTATAGTTTAGAGTTTAGGGTTCAGGGTTTAGGTTTTATGGTTTAGGGTTTAGGGTTTAGGGTTTAGAATTAGGGTTTAGGGTTTAGTGTTTAAGGTTTATGGTTTAGGGTCTAGGGTTTAAGGTTTAGGGTTTAAGGGTTACAATTTAGGGTTTAGGGCTTAGGGTTTAGGGTTTAGAGTTTAGGTGTTTAGGTTTTAGACTTGAGGGTATAGGGTGTAGGGTTTAGGGTTTAGGGTTTAGGGTTTAGGGATTGGGTGTTTAGGTTTTTTGGTTTAAGTATTAGAGTTTTGGGTTTTCAGTTTAGGGTTTTCAGTTGGGGGTTTTGGATTTGGGGTTTAGGGTTTAGGGCTTAGTGCTTAGGGTTAGGGTTTAGGGTTTTGTGTTTAGGGTTTTGGGTATAGGGTTTAGGGTTTAAGGTTTAGGGTTTACGCTTTAGGTCTTTAGGTTTTAGTATTATGTTTTAAGGTTTAGGGTTTAGGGTTTTGGGGTTTATTGTTTAGGGTTTTGGATTTAGGGTTTAGGGTTTAGGGTTTACCGTTTAGTGTTTATAGTTTAGGGCTTAGGGTTTTGGGTTTAGGGTTTAGGGTTTTGGGCTTAGGGTTTTGGGTTAAAGGTTTATGGTTTAGGGTTTAGGGTTGTTGGGTTTAGGGCCTAGGGTAATCGGGTTTAGGGTTTTGGGTTTGGGGTTAGTGTTTGGGGTTACGATTTATGGTTTAGGGTTTAGGGTTAAGGGTTTAGGGTTTCGGGTTTAGGTTTAAGGTTTAGGGTTTGGGGTTAGCTTTTAGGGTTTAGGGTTTAGGGTTTAGGATTTAGGATTTGGGGTTTAGGGTTTAGGGGTTGCGGTATAAGTTTTAGTGTTTAGATATTTCAGTTTGGGGTTTAGGGTTTAGGGTTTTGGGCTTAGGGTTTTGGGTTAACGGTTTATGGTTTAGGGTTTAGGGTTGTTGGGTTTAGGGCCTAGGGTAATCGGGTTTAGGGTTTTGGGTTTGGGGTTAGTGTTTGGGGTTACGATTGAGGGTTTAGGGTTTAGGTTTAAGGGTTTAGGGTTTAGGGTTTATGTTTAAGGTTTAGGGTTTAGGATTTTGGATTTGGGGTTTAGTGTTTTGGCATTGCGGTATAAGTTTTAGTGTTTAGATATTTGGGTTTGGGGTTTAGGGTTTAGGGTTTAGGGTTAGGGTTTTGGGTCCAGGGCTTAGTATTTAGGGTTTATGGTTTAGGGTTTAGGGTTTAGGGTTTAGAGTTTGGGTTTAGGGTTTAGGGTTTAGGGTTTAGGGTTTAGGGTTTACGGTTTTTGATTTAGGGTTTAGGGTCTAGGATTTACGGTTTTAGGGCTTAGGTATTAGTGTTTTAGGTTTAGCGTTGTAGGGTTTTGGGTTTAGTTTTTTTGGTTAGTGTGTAGGGTTTAGTGTGTAGGGTTTACGGTTTAGGGTTTAGGTGTTAAGGTCTTTGGGTTTTCGTATTACGGTTGAGGGTTTAGGGTTTATTGTTTAGGTTTTAGGGTTTTGAATTTAGGGTTTAGGGTTTAGGATTTACGGTTTTAGGGCTTAGGATTTAGTCTTTTAGGTTTATGGTTTTAGGTTTTAGGGTTTAGGGTTTATAGTTAGTGCGTAGGGTTTAGTGTTTAGGGTTTAGGGTTTAGGTTTTAGGGTTTAGGTTTTAGGGTTTATGGTTTAGGATTTAGGGTTTACGATTTAGGGTTTAGGGTCTTGGATTTGGGGTTTTGGGATAAGGGTTTAGGGTTAGGGATTAGGGTTTAGGGTTTAGGGTTTAGGTTTTATGGTTTAGCGGCTAAGCTTTAGGGTTTAGGGTCTTTGGTTTATAATTTGGTGTTTAGGGACCACGGTTTAGGGTTTAGGGTTCAATGGTTTAGGGTTTAGGGTTGTGGGTTTAGGGTTTGGGGTTTTGGATTTAGGGTTTAGGTTTAGTGTTTTTTGGTTTAGGGTTTAGTGTTTTAGCGTTTAGGTTTTGAGGGTTTACAGTTTAGGGTTTTGGATTTACGATTTAGGGTTTAGGGTTTTAGGGTTTAGGGTTTAGTGTTCTAGGGTTTGGGGTTTTAGGGTTTTAGGGTTTAGGGTTTAGTGTTCTAGGGTTTGGGGTTTGGGGTTTTGGTTTTTGGGTTTTGTGCTTTAGGGTTCAGGGTTTAGGGTTTAGGTGTTAAGGTTTTAGGGTTTTGAGACTAGGGTTTAGGGTTTAGGGCTTAGGGTTTAAGGCTTAAGATTTGGGCTTTAGGGTTTAAAGTTGGGGTTTAGGGTTTTGTGTTTAGGGTTTATGGTTTAGGGTTTAGGGTTTAGCGTTTAGGTGTTTAGGTTTTAGTGTTTGGGTTTTTGGGATTAGCGTTTTGGGTTTTTGATTTAGGGTATAGGGTTTTGGGTTTAGGGTTTTAGGTTTTAGGGTTTTGGGTTTAGTGTGTAGGGCTTAGGGTTTAGGGTTTAGGGTTTAGGGTTTAGGGATTAGGGTTTAGGTGTTTACGTTTTAGAGTTTAGGGTCTAGGGTGTAGGGTTTAGGGTTTACTGTTTAGGGTTTATAGTTTTGGGTTTAGGGTTTAGGGTTTAGGGTTTAGGGTTTATGGTTTAGGGTTTAGAGTTAGGGTTTAGGGTTTAGTGTTTAGGGTTTATGGTTTAGGGTTTAAGGTTTAGGGTTTAGAGTTTAGGGGTTACGGTTTACGGTTTAGGGCTTAGGGTTTAGGGTTTAGAGTTTACGTGTTTAGGTTTTAGAGTTTAGGGTATAGGGTGTAGGGTTTAGGGTTTAGGGTTTAGAGTTAGGGGTTAGAGTTTATTGTTTATGGTTTATGGTTTAGGGTTTAGGGTTTGGGGTTTAGGGTTTAGGGTTTGGGTGTTTTAGTTATTTGGTTTAGGTCTTAGGGTTTAGGGTTTTCAGTTTAGGGTTTTTGGTTGAGGGTTTTGGATTTGGGGTTTAGGGTTAGGGTTTTAGGGTTTTAGGGTTTAGGGTTTAGTGTTTTACGGTATCGGGTTTTAGGGTTTAGGGTATAGAGTTTAGGGTTAGGGCTTTGGGTTTAGGGTTTTGGATTTGCGGTTTAAGGTTTATGGTTTATGGTTTAGGGTTTAGTGTTTTAGGGTTTAAGGTTTTAGGGTTTAGGGTACAGAGTTTAGGGTTAGGGTTTTGGTTTTAGTGTTTAGGGTTTTGGGTTTTAGGTTTAGGGTTTACGGTTTAAGGTTTATATGTTTTGGTTCTTGGGTTTAGGATTTAGGGTTTAAGGTTTTAGGGTTTAGGGGTTTAGGGTTTAGGGCTTAGTGTTTAGGGTTAGGGTTTAGGGTTTTGTGTTTAGGGTTTAGGGTATAGGGTTTAGGGTTTAGGGTTTAGGTCTTCAGGTTTTAGTGTTTAGGTTTTGAGGTTTAGGGTTTAGGGTTTGGGGTTTATTGTTTAGGGTTTTGGATTTAGGGCTTAGGGTTTTGGGTTTAGGGTTTACGATTTCTAGTTTATGGTTTTGGGCTTAGGGTTTTGGGTTAAAGTTTTAGGGTTTAGGGTTTAGGGTTGTTGGGTTTAAGGCCTAGGGTAATCGGGTTTTGGGTTTCGGGTTTGGGGTTCGTGTTTGGGGTTGCGATTTAGGGTTTAGGGTTTAGGGTTAAGGGTTTAGGTTTAGGGTTTAGGTTTAAGGTTTAGGGTTTGGGGTTAGCTTTTAGGGTTCTGGGTTTAGGGTTTTTGGTTTAAGGTTTAGCATTTCAGATTTAAGGTTTAATGTTTAGGGTTTGCGGTATAAGTTTTAGTGTTCAGATATTAGGGTCTAGGGTCCAGGGCTTAGGATTTAGGGTTTAGGGTTTAGAGTTAAGGTTTAGGGTCTAGGGCTTAGGATTTAGGGTGTATAGTTTAGGGTTTAGGGTTTAGGGTTTAGGGTTTAGAGTTAGGGTTTAGGGTTTAGTGTTTAAGGTTTAGGGTTTAGGGTTTTGGATTTAGGGTTTAGGATTTAAGATTTACGATTTTAGGTCTTTGGGTTTAGTGTTTTAGGGTTTAGGGTTTAGGGTTTAGGGTTTATGGTTACTGTGTAGGGTTTTGTTTTTAGGGTTTAGGGTTTACGTGTTTAGGTGTTTGGGTTTTGGTGTTAGGGTTTAGGGTTTAGGGTTTTCAATTTCGGGTTTAGGGTTTAGGATTTACGGTTTTAGGGCTTAGGGTTTAGTGTTTTAGGTTTAGGGTTTTAGGGTTTAGGGTTTAGGGTTTATAGTTAGTGTGTAGGGCTTAGGGTTTAGGGTTTAGGTGTTTAGGTTTTAGGGTTTAGGGTTTACGATTTAGGGTTTATGATTTAGGGTTTAGGGTTTTGGATTTGGGGTTTAGGGTTTAGGTTTAGGGATTTGGGTTTAGGGTTTAGGGTTTACGGTTTAGTGGCTAAGCTTTAGGGTTTAGGGTCTTGGGTTTATAATTTGGTGTTTAGGGACCACGGTTTTGGGTTTAGGGTTTAGGGTTTAGGGTAAGGGTTTAGGGTTTAGGGTTTAGGATTCGGGTTTACGTATATAGGTTTTTGGGTTTAGGTTTTAGGGTTTATGGTTTAGGGTTTAGGGTTAAAGGTTTAGGGTTTAGGGTTTAGGGTTTAGGGCTTTGGATTTAGGGTTTAGGGCTTAATGTTTTTGGGTTTAGGGTTTAGTGTTTTAGCGTTTAGGTTTTGAGGGTTTAGGGTTTAGGGTTTTGGATTTAAGGTTTAGGGTTTAGGGTTCAGGTTTCAGGGTTTTGGGTTTATGGTTTAGGGTTTTATTGTTTAGGGTTTTGGTTTTAAGCTCTACGGTTTAGGGTTTTGTGCTTTAGGGTTTAGGGTTTTCGGTTTAGGTGTTAAGGTTTTAGGGTTTTGAGTCTAGGGTTTAGGGTTTAGGGCTTGTGGTTTAAGGCTTAAGCTTTGGGTTTTAGGGTTTAAAGTTGGGGTTTAGGGTTTTGTGTTTAGGGTTTGTGGTTTAGGGTGTAGGGTTTAGGGTTTTCAGTTTTGCGTTTAGGTGTTTAGGTTTTAGTGTTTAGGTTTTTGGGATTAGGGTTTTGGGTTTTGGATTTAGGGTATAGGGTTTAGGGTTTAGGGTTTTACGTTTTATGGTTTTGGGTTTAATGTGTAGGGTTTAGGGTTTAGAGTTTAGGGATTAGGGTTTAGGTGTTTACGTTTTTGAATTTAGGGTCTAGGGCGTAGGGTTTAGGGTTTAGGGTTTACGGTTTAGGGGTTAGGGTTTAGATTTAGGGTTTAGGATTTAGTGTTTAGGGTTTATAGTTTAGGGTTTAGGGTTTAGGGTTTAGGGTTTATGGTTTAGGGTTTAGGGTTTGGAGTTAGGGTTTAGGGTTTAGGGTTTAGTGTTTAGGGTTTATGCTTTAGGGTTTACGGTTTAGGGTTTAGGGTTTAGGGGTTACTTTTACGTCTTAGGGTTTAGGGTTTAGGGTTTAGAGTTTGGGAGTTTAGGTTTTAGAGTTTAGGGTGTAGGGTGTAGGGTTTAGGGTTTAATGTTTAGGTTTTAGGGTTTGGAGTTACGGGTTAGAGTTTAGTGTTTGTGCTGTATGGTTTAGGGTTAAGGGTTTAGGGTTTAGGGTTTGGGTATTTAGGTTTTTTGGTTTAGGGTTTTGGGTTTTGGGTTTTGGATTTCAGGTTTAGGGTTACATTTTAGGGTTTTAGTGTTTATGGTTTAGTGTTTTAGGATTTTGGATTTGGGGTTTAGGGTTTAGGGTTTTAGGGTTTAGGGTTTAGTGTTTTAGGGTTTAGGGTATAGAGTTTAGGGTTAGGGTTTTGGTTTTAGTGTTTAGGGTTTCGAGTTTTGGGTTTATGGTTTACGATTTAAGGTTTATGTGTTTTGGTTCTAGGGTTTAGGTTTTTGTGTTTTGGGTTTGGGGTTTAGGGTTTTGAATTTTGTGTTTAGTATCTAGAGTTTAGGGTTTAGGTTTTAGGGTTTTGGTTTTAGGGTTTAGGGTTTAGGTGTTTAGATTTTAGTGTCTGTGTTTTAGGGTTGAGGGCTTTGGTTTTAGGGTTTTGGGTTTTTAAGGTTTAGGGTTCAGGGTTTACGGTTTACGATTTAGGGTTTTGGGTTTAGGTTTTAGGGTTTAGAGTTAGGGTTTAGAGTTTAGTGTTTAGGGTTTAGGGTTTAGGGTTTATGGTTTAGGGTTTAGGTGTTTAGGTTTTAGGGTTTAGGTTTTAGGGTTTTGTGTTTAGGGTTTAGGGTTTAGGGTTTTGGATTTAGGGATTAGGGTTTAGGGTTTAGGATTTTAGGGTTTAGAGTTTAGTGTTTTAGGGTTTAGGGGTTTAGGGTTTAGGGCTTAGTGTTTAGGGTTAGTGTTTAGGGTTTAGTGTTTAGGGTTTAGGTTATAGGGTTTAGGGTTTAAGGTTTAGGGTTTAGGGTTTAGGTGTTTTTGTTTTAGTGTTTAGGTTTTAAGGTTTAGGGTTTAGGGTTTTGGGTTTTGGGTTTAGGGTTTTCGATTTGGGGTTTAGGGTTTAGGGTTTAGGGTTTAGTATTTTGGGGTTTAGGGTTTTAGGGTTTAGGGTATAGAGTTTAGGGTTAGGGTTTTGGGTTTAGTGTTTAGGGTTTTGGTTTTCGGGTTTCGGGTTTCTGGTTTAGGTGTTTAGGTTTTAGGGTTTAGGTTTTAGAGTTTAGGGTTTAGGGTTTTGGGTTTAGGGTTTAGTGTTTACGGTTTAGGGTTTAGGTTTTAGGGTTTAGTGTTTAGTATTTAGGGTTTAGGATTTAGGTTTTAGCGTTTTGGTTTTAGGATTTAGGGTTTAGGGTTTTGGTTTTTAGGTTTTTAGGGTTTAAATATAGGGTTTAGGGTTCAGTGTTTAGGGTTTAGGTTTTAGGGTTTAGGGTTTAGGGTTTAAGGTTTAGGGTTTAGGTGTTTAGGTTTTAGGGTTTAGTGTTTAAGGTTTATGGTTTAGGGTTTAGGGTTTTGGATTTAGGGATTAGGGCTTAGGGTTTAGGGTTTTAGGGTTTAGAGTTTAGTGTTTTAGGGTTTAGGGGTTTAGGGTTTAGGGTTTAGGGTTAGTGTTTAGGGTTTAGTGTTTAGGGTTTAGGTTATAGGGTTTAGGGTTTAGGGTTTAGGTGGTTAGGTTTTAGTGATTGGGTTTTAGGGTTTACGGTTTACGGTTTACGGTTTTGGATTTCGGGTTTTAGGTTTAGAGTTTACGATTTAGCGTTTTGTATTTAAGGCTTACGGTTTAGGGTTTTGGGTTTAGGGTTTATGGTTTTGGGTTTTGGGTTTTAGGCTTAGGGTTTTGGGATAACGGTTTTGGATTTATGGTTTAGGGTTATGGTATTTAGGGTTTAGGGCTCCGAGTTTGGGGTTTAGGGTTTGGGGTTAGAGTTTGGGGTTACGATTTAGGGTTTAGGGTTTAGGGCTCTTAGGGTTTAAGGTTTGGGGTTTAGGGTTTAGGGTTTAGGGTTTAGGGATTAGGGCTTTGGATTTAGGGTTTCAGGGTTTTGGGTTTAGTGTGTTAGGGTTTAGGGTTTAGGGTTTAGGGTTTATGGTTAGGGTTTAGGGTCTGGGGTTAGGTTTTATGGTTTAGGGTTTACGGTTTAGGGTTTTGAATTTTTGGTTTAATGTTCAGGGTTTAGGATTTTGTTTTTAGGGTTTAGGGTTTAAGGTTTAGAGTTAGGGTTTTGGGTTAAGGGTTTAGGTGTTTAGGGTTTAACGTTTAGGGTTTTGGTTTTAGGGTTTAGGTGTTTAGGTTTTAGAGTTTAGGGTATAGGGTGTAGGGTTTAGGTGGAAGGGCTTAGGGTTTAGGGTTTAGGGTTTAGAGTTTAGTGTTTAGGGTTTATGGTTTTGGGTATTAGGTTTTGGGTTTTGGTGTTTTGGTTTTTTGGTTTAGGTTTTAGGGTTTGGGGTTTTGGGTTTAGGCTTTACAGTTTAGGGTTTTGCATTTGGGGTTAAGGGTTTAGGGTTTAGTGTTAGGGTTTAGGGTTTAGGGTCTAGGTGTTTAGGTTTTTGGGTTTTCGTATAGGGTTTAGTGTTTTGGGTTTGGGGTTAGGGGTTTTGGATTTAGGCTTTAGGGTTTGGGATTCAAGGTTTTAGGGCTTAGGGTTTAGTGTTTTAGGGTTTGGGATTTAAGGGTTTAGTTTTTAGTTTTTTGGGTTAAGTTGTGGGGTTTAGTGTTTAGTGTTTAGTGTTTAGGGTTTAGGGTTTAGGGTTTAGGTGTTTAGGTTTTATGGTTTAGGCTTTAGGGTTTAGGGTTTATGATTTAGGATTTACGATTTAGGGTTTAGGGATTTGGATTTGAGGTTTAAGGCTTAGGGTTAGGGATTAGGGTTTAGGGTTTAGGGTTTATTATTTAGGGACTAGGGTTTAGGGTTTAGGGTCTTGGGTTTATTGTTTAATGTTTACGGACTAGGGTTTAGGGTTTCGGGTTTAGAGTTTACGGTTAGGGTTTAGGGTTCAGGGTTTAGGGTTTAAGATTTTGGTTTATGTGTTTAGGTTTTAGGATTTTTTTTTAGGGTTTAGGGTTTAAGGGTAGGATTTAGGGATTCTGGTATAGTATTTTAGGATTTAAGATTTGGGGTTTACGATTTATGATTTACGATTTAGTGTCTAGTATTTAGGGTTTAGGATTTAGGGTTTAGGGTTTTGGGTTTAAGGTTTAGGGTTTATAGTTTAGGGCTTAGGGTTTAGGGTTTAGTGGTTAGTATTTAGGGTTTAGGGTTTAGGGTTCAGGGTCTTGGCTTTTGGGTTTAGGGTTTAGCTTTTAGGTACTTAGGTTTTAGGGTTTAGGTTTTATGGCATTGGGTTTAGGGTTTAGGGTTTTTAGTGTCTAGGGTTTTGGGTTTTGAGATTTGGGTTTTGGGTTAAAGGATTAAGGTTTAGGGTTTAGTGTTTAGGGTTTATAGTGAGGGTGTAGGGTTTAGTATTTAGGGTTTTGGGTTTAGGGTTCAGGGTTTACGTGTTTAGGTCTTAGGTTTTAGGGTTTAGGGTTTAGATGTTAGGGTTTTGCATTTAGGGTTTAGGGTTTAAGGTTTAGGGTTTTAGGGTTTTAGGGTTTAGGGTTTAGGGTTTAGGTTTTAAGGTTTAAGATTTAGTGTTTAGGGTTGAGGGTTTACGGTTTAGGGTTTGGGGTTTAAGCGTTTAGGTTTTTGGGTTTTGAGTCTAGGGTTTAGGGTTTAGGTCATAGGGTGTTAGGTTTAGGATTTGGGGCTTAGCGTTTAGAGTTAGGGTTTAGGGTTTAGTGTTTAGGATTTATGGTTTAAGGTTTAGGGTTTAGGGTTTAGGGTTTAGGGTTTGGAGTTTAGGTGTTTAGGTTTTTGTTTTTATGTTTTAGGGTTTATTGTTTAGGGTTTAGGGCTTAAGGTTTATGGTTTTGGATTTACGATTTAGGGTTTAGGGTTTTAGGGTTTAGGGTTTAGGGTTTAGTGTTTTAGGGTTTAGGGTTTTAGGGTTTAGGGTTTAGGGTTTGGGGTTTAGGGTTTTAGGGTTTATGGACTAGGGTTTAGGGTTTACGGTTAATTGTTTAGTATTTAGGGTTTTGGGTTTTGGGTTTATGGTTTAGGGTTTAAGGTTTAGGGCTTAGGGTTTAGGGTTTAATGTTTAGTATTTGGGCTTTAGGGTTTTGGCTTTCAGGTTTAGGGTTTATGGTTTAGGGTTTAGGTTTTAGCGTTTAGGGTTTGTGGTTTATAGTTTTTGGGGTCTAGGGTTTAACGTTTTGCATTTAGGGTTTTGGGTTAAAGGATTAGGGTTTAGGTTTTAGGATTTAGGGTTTAGAGTTTGGGTTTAGGGTTTAGTGCTTAGGGTTTACGGTTTAGGGTTTAGGGTTTAGGTGTTTCGCTTTTAGGGTTTAGGTTTTAAGTTTTAGGTTTCAGGGTGTTGTGTTTGGGGATTTGGGCTTCGGGTTTTGGATACAAGGTTTCGGGTTTAGGGTTTACAGTTTTAGGGTTTAGGGTTTAGGGTTTAGGGTTTAGGGTTTAGTGTTTAGGGTTTAGGGTTTAGGGTTTATGGTTTGGGGTTTAGGGTTTAGGTGGTTAGGTTTTAGGGTTTATGGTCTAGGGTGTAGGGTTTAGGGTTTTCGGTTTTGGGTTTAGGGTTTTTGGGTTTAGGGGTTAGGGTTTACGGTTTACGGTTTAGTGTTTAGTATTTAGAGTTTAGGGTTTAGGGTTTAGTATTTAGTATTTAGGGTTTTGGGTTTTGGGTTTTGGGTTTTTGCTTTAGGGTTTAGGGTTTAGGTGCTCAGGGTTTGAGGTTTAGGTTTTAGGGTTTAGGGTTTTTAGGGTCTAGGGTTTAGCATTTAGGGTTTAGGATTTAGGGTTTAAGTGTTTAGGTTTTAGGGTTTCGAGTCTAGGGTTTAGGGTTTAGGTCATAGGGTTTTGGGTTTAGGGTTTGGGGTTTAGGGTTTAGAGTTAGGGTTTAGGGTTTAGTGTTTAGGGTTTTTGATTTAAGGTTTAGGGTTTAGGGTTTAGGGTTTAGGGTTTAGGTGTTTAGGTTTTTGGGTTTAAGTTTTAGGGTTATGGTTTAGGGTTCATGATTTTGGATTTAGGGTTTAGGGTTTAGGGTTTAGTGTGTTAGGGTTTGTGGTTTTTGGGTTTAGGGTTTAGGGTTTAGGGTTTAGTGTTTTAGGGTTTAGGGACTAGGGTTTTGGGTTTAGGGTTTAGTGTTAGTATTTAGGGTTTTGGGTTTTGGGTTTAAGGTTTAGGGTTTAGGGTTTTGGGCTTAGGGTTTAGGTTTTATTGTTTAGTATTTGGGGTTTAGGGTTTAGGGTTGAGGATTTTGGCTTTCGGGTTTTGGGTTTTGGGTTTAGGGTTTAGGGTTTGTGGTTTAGGGTTTTTTAAGTCTAGGGTTTAGCATTTTTCATTTAGGGTTTAGGGTTAATGGATTAGGGTTTAGGGTGTAGGTTTTAGGATTTTGTGTTTTGGTTTAGGGTTTAGTGCTTAGGGTGTAGGGTTTAGGGTTTAGGGTTTAGGTTTTTAACTTTTAGGGTTTAGGGTTTAGTGTTTACGATTTGGTGTTTAGTATTTAGGGTTTACGGTTTTGGGTTTTAGGTTTATGGTTTTGGGTTTCGGGTTTAAGGCTTTGGGTTAAGGGTTTTGGGTTTAGGTTTTGGGTTTTAGGGTTTAGGGTTTTGGGTTTACGATTTACGGTTTAGTGTTTAGTATTTAGAGTTTAGGGTTTTGTGTTTGGGGTTTTGGGTTTAAGGTTTTGGGTTTAGGGTTTTGGGCTTAGGGTTTAGGGTTTAGTGTTTAGTATTTAGTATTTAGGGTTTTGGGTTTTTGCTTTAGGATTTAGGGTTTAGGGTTTAGGTGCTTAGGGTTTAAGGTTTAGGTTTTAGGGTTTTGGGTTTTTAAGGTCTAGGGTTTAGCGTTTTGGGTTTAGGGTTTAGGGTGTAGGATTTAGGGTTTAGGTGTTTAGGTTTTAGGGTTTCGTGTCTAGCATTTAGGGTTTAGGTCATAGGGTTTTGGGTTTTGGGTTTGGGGTTTAGGGTTTAGAGTTAGGGTTTAGGGTTTAGTGTTGAGGGTTTATGATTTAAGGTTTAGGGTTTAGGGTTTAGGGTTTAGGGTTTAGGTGTTTTATTTTTTCGGTTTAAGTTTTAGGGTTTATGGTTTAGGGTTTAGGGTTCAGTGTTTAGGGTTTTTGGTTTTGAATTTAAGGTTTAGTGTGTTAGGGTTTAGGGTTTTAGGGTTTAGGGTTTAGGGTTTAGGGTTTAGGATTTAAGGTTTTGGGTTTAGGGTTTTAGGGTTTAGGGACTAGGGTTTTGGGTTCACAGTTTAGTGTTTAGTATTTTGAGTTTAGGGTTTAGGGTTTTCGATTTTTTGTTTAAGGTTTAGGGTTTAGGGTTTAGGGCTTAGGGTTTAGGTTTTAGTGTTTAGTAATTGGGGTTTTGGGTTTTGGGTTTTGGGTTTTGGCTTTCGAGTTTAGGGTTAAGGGTTTAGGTGTTTAGGGTTTAAGGTTTAGGTTTTAGGGTTTAGGGTCTATGATGTAGGGTTTTTGGGTTCTAGAGCTTAGCATTTAACATTTAGGGTTTAGGGTTAAAGGATTAGGGTTTAGGGTGTAGGATTTAGGATTTAGGGTTTTTGTTTAGTGTTTAGTGCTTAGGGTTTAGGGTTTAGGGTTTAGATGTTTAACTTTTACGGTTTAGGGCCTAAGGTTTATTATTTAGTGTTTAGTATTTAGGGTTTAGGGTTTTGGGTTTTGGGTTTTGGGTTTAAGGTTTTGGGTTTAGGGTTTAGGGCTTAGGGTTTAGGGTTTAGTATTTAGTATTTAGGGTTTAGGGTTTTGGGTTTTGGGTTTTTGCTTTAGGGTTTAGGGTTTAGGGTTTAGGTGCTTAGGGTTTAGGGTTTAGGTTTTAGGGTTTAGGGTTTTTAGGGTCTAGGGTTTAGCATTTTGGGTTTAGGGTTTAGGGTTAAGGGATTAGGGTTTAGGGTTTAGGGTTTAGAGTTTGGGTTTAGGGTTTAGTGTTTAGGGTTTAGGGTTTTTGGTGTAGGGTTTAGGGTTTAGGTGTTTAGGTTTTAGGGTTTAGGTTTTCGGTTTTAGGGTTTATGTTTTAGGATTTAGGGTTTAGGGTTTAATGTTATGGATTTAGGGTTTTTTGGTTTAAGGTTTAGGGTTTGGGGTTTTAGGGTTTAGGGTTTAGGGTTTAGGGTTTAGTGTTTAGGGTTTGCGGTTTAGTGTTTTTGGTGTCTAGGGTTTAGCGTTTTGCATTTATGGTTTAGGGTTGAAGGATTTGGGTTTAGGGTATACGGTTTAGGATTTAGTGTTTTGGTTTAGGGTTTAGTGCTTAGGGTTTAGGGTTTAGGGTTTTGGTGTTTAGCTTTTAGGGTTTTGGGTTTTGGGTTTACAATTTAGTGTTTAGTATTTAGGGTTTAAGATTTTGGGTTTTGGGTTTAAGGCTTTGGGTTTTGGGTTTAGGGCTTAGGGTTTAGCGTTTAGGGTTTTAGGGTTTAGGGGTTAGGGTTTACGGTTTACGGTTTAGTGTTTAGCGTTTAAAGTTTAGGGTTTTGTGTTTAGGGTTTAGGGCTTATGATTTAGGGTTTAGTATTTAGTATTTAGGGTTTTGGATTTTGGGTTTTTGCTTTAGGATTTAGGGTTTAGGGTTTAGGTTCTTAGGGTGTTTAGGTTTTAGGGTTTAGGGTTTTTAGGGTCTAGGGTTTAGCGTTTTGGGTTTAGGGTTTAAGGTTTAGGATTTAGGGTTTAAATGTTTAGGTTTTAGGCTTTCGTGTCTAGCGTTTAGGGTTTACGTCATAGGGTTTTGGGTTTAGGGTTTGGGGTTTACGGTTTAGAGTTAGGGTTTAGGGTTTAGTGTTTCAGGTTTATGATTTAAGGTTTAGGGTTAGGGTTTAGGGTTTAGGTGTTTAGGTTTTTAGGTTTAAGTTTTAGGGTTTATGGTTTAGGGTTTAGGGTTTATGGTTTTGGATTTAGGTATTAGGGTCTAGGGTTTTATGGTTTAGGGTTTAGTGTGTTACGGTTTAGGGTTTTAGGGTTTAGGGTTTAGGGTTTAGGGTTTTGGGTTTTGGGTTTTGGGTTTTAGGGTTTAGAGTTTTCATTTAGGGTTTAGTGCTTAGGGTTTAGGGTTTAGGGTTTAGGTGTTTAGCTTTTAGGGTTTAGGGTTTAAGGTTTACGATTTAGTGTTTAGTATTTTGGGTTTAGTGTTTAGGGTTTTGGGTCATGGGTTTAAGGTTTTGGGTTTAGGGTTTAGGGCTTAGGGTTTAGTATTTAGTATTTAGGGTTTAGGGTTTTGGGTTTAGAGTTCAGGATTAGGGTTTAGTGTTTACGGTTTTGGGTTTTTGGTGTAGGGTTTAGGGTTTTGGTGTTCAGGTTTTAGGGTTTAGGTTTTAGGGTTTAGGGTTTAGTGTTTAATGTTTTGGATTTAGGGTTTAGAGTTTAAGGTTTATGGTTTCTGGTTTTAGGGTTTAGGATTTATGGTTTAGGGTTTCGGTGTTTAGGTTTTAGAGTTTAGCGGCTAGGGTGTAGGGTTTAAGGTTTAGTGTTTAGGCTTTAAGGTTTACAGTTTAGGGTTGGGTTTAGGGTTTAGTGTATAGGATTTGTGGTTAGGGTTTTGGGTTTAGGGTTTAGGTGTTCAGGTTTTTTGGCTTACGTTTTAGGGTTTTGGGTTTTGGGTTTACGATTTTGGATTTAGGGTTTAGGGTTTGGAGTTTAGGGTTAGGGTTTAGAGTTTAGTGTTTAGAGTTTAGGGTTTGGCATTTAGGGTTCAAGGTTTAAGCTTTAGGTGTTTTGATTTTAAGGTTTAGGGTTTAGGGTTTAGGGTCTAGCGTTTTGTCGTTTAGGGTTTTGGGTTTAGGTTTAAAGGTTTTAGGGTTTTGAGTCTATGGTTTAGGGTTTAAGGTTTGGGTTTTTTGGTTTAGAGTTAGGGTTTAGGGTTCAATGTTTAGGGTTTATGGTTTCGGGTTTAGGATTTAGCGTTTAGGGTTTAGGGTTTAGGGGTTTAGGCTTTTGTTTTTACGTTTTAGGGTTTATGGTTTAGGGTTTAGGGTTTAGGGTTTAGGTTTAGGGCTTAGTGTTTAGGATTTTGGATTTAGGGTTTCGGGTTTATGGTTTTAGGGTTTAGGGTTTAGAGTTTTAGGGTTTAGGGTTTAGGGTTTTAGGCTTTAGGGTTTAGTGTTTTGGATTTAGGGTTTAGGGTTGAGGGTATTAGGGTTTAGGGTTTTGTGTTTTAGGGTTTTAGGGTTTAGGGTTTAGGGTTTACGGTTTAGGGTTTACAGTTTAGTGTTTAGTATTTAGGGTTTACGATTTAGGGTCTAGGGTTTTAGGTTTAGGGTTTAATGTTTAGGGTATAGGGTTTTGGGCTTACGGTTTACGATTTTGGGTTTAGGGTTATTGGGTTTAGGGTTTAGGGTTTCCAGTGTGGGGTTTAGCGTTTGGGGTTAGTGTTTGTGGTTACGATTTTGGGTTTAGGGTTTAGGGTTTAGGGATTAAGGTTTAGGGTTTAGGATTTGGGGTTAGGGTTTAGGGCTTGGGGTTTAGAGTTTAGGGTTTAGGGTTTAGGGTTTTCAACTTACGGTTTAATTTTTAGGGTTTGCGGAATAGGGTTTAGTGTTTAGATTTTAAGGTTTAGGGTCTAGGGATTAGGATTTAGGGTTTAGGGTGTAGTGTTTAGGGTTTAGGGTTTAGGGTTTCGGGTTTAGGGCATACAGTTAGGGTTTAGGGTTTAGGGTTTTAGGGTTCGGGGTTTTGGATTTAAGGTTTAGGGTTTAGGATTTAGGGTTTTAGGGTTTAGGGTTTAGTATTTTAGGGTTTAGGGTTTAAGGTTTAGGGTCTTGGTTTTATTGTTTAGTGTTTGGGGACCAGGGTTTAGGGTTTACGGTTAGCGTTTAGGGTTTAGGGTTTAAGGTTTTGGGTTTACGGTTCAAAGTTTTGGGTTTGTATTTAGGTGTTTAGGTTTTAGGGTTTAGGGTTCAGTGTTTAGGGTTTAGGGTTTAGGGTTTACGTTTTCTGGTTTAGGGTTTTAGCGTTTGTGGTTTAAGGTTCACGATTTACGGTTTAGAGTTTTGAATTTTGGGTTTAGGGTTTAGGGTTTAGGGTTTTTTGTTTAAGATCTCTGGTTTATGGTTTTCGGCTTAGGGTTTACGGTTTAGTGTTTAGTATTTAGGGTTTAGGGTTTAGGCTTTAGGCTTTAGGGTTTTTTGGTTTTGGGTTTAGGGTTTTAGGGTTTAGGGTCTAGGGTTTAGGGTTTACGGTTTAGTGTTTAGTATTTTGGGTTTTGGGTTTAGGGTTTTGGATTTTGGGTTTAAGGTTTAGGGTTTAGGGTTTAGGGCTTAGGGTTTAGGGTTTAGTGTTTAGTATTTAGGGTTTAGGGTTTTGGGTTTTGGGTTTAGGGTTTTTGCTTTAGGGGTTAGGGTTTAGGGTTTAGGTGTTTAGGGTTTAGGGTTTAGGTTTTAGGGTTTAGGGTTTGTGGTTTAGGGTTTTTAGGGTCTAGGGTTTAACGTTTTGCGTTTAGGGTTTAGGGTTAAGGGATTAGGGTTTAGGGTTTAGGGTTTAGGGTTTAGAGTTTGGGTTTTGGGTTTAGTGTTTAGGGTTTAGGGTTTCGGGTTTAGGTGTTTTGCTTTTAGGGTTTAGGTTTTAGGGTGTACGTTTTGGGGTTTAAGGTTTAGGGTTTAGGGTTTCGGGTTTTGGACTTAGGTTTTCAGGTTTAGGGTTTAAAGTTTTAGGGTTTAGGAATTAGGGTTTAGGGTTTAGGGTTTAGTGTTTAGGGTTTAGGGTTTAGGGTTTAGGGTTTAGTGTTTAGGTGTTTAGGTTTTAGGGTTTAGGGTCTAGGGTGTAGGGTTCAGGGTTTAGAGTCTTGGGTTTAGGGTTTTAGGGCTTAGGGTTTAGGGTTTAGGATTTACGGTTTAGTGTTTAGTATTTAGGGTTTAGGGTATTGGGTCTTGGGATTTGGGTTTAGGGTTTAGGACTTAGGGTTTAGGATTTAATATTTAGTATTTAGGGTTTAAGGTTTTGGGTTTTTGCTTTAGGGTTTAGGGTTTAGGTGCTTAGGGTTTAGGGTTTAGGTTTTAGGGTTTAGGGTTTTTAGGGTTTAGGGTTTAGCATTTGCGTTTAAGGTTTAGGGTTAAGGGATTAGGGTTTAGGGTTTATGGTTTACGGTTTAGAGCTAGGTTTTAGGGTTTAGTGTTTAGGTTTTAGGGTTTTGGTGTTTAGGGTTTAGGGTTTAGGGTTCAGAGTTTAGGGTTTTGGGTTTAGAGTTGGGGTTTAGGGTTTAGTGTTTAGGGTTTATGGTTTAGGGTTTAGGGTTTAGCGTTTAGGGTTTAGGGTTTAGATGTTTAGAGTTTAGGGTCTAGGGTGTAGGATTTAGGGTTTAGAGTTTAGGGTTTTAGGGTTTATGGCTTAAGGTTTAGGGTTTACGAATTAGTGTTTAGTTTGTAGGGTTTTGGGTTTTTGGTTTAAGGTTTTGGTTTTAGGTTTAGGGCTTAAGGTTTAGGGTTTAGTATTTAGTATTTAGGGTTTAGGGTTTAGGGTTTAGGGCTTTGGGTTTTTCCTTTAGGGTTTAGGGTTTAGGGTTTAGGTGCTTAGGGTTTAGGGTTTAGGTTTTAGGGTTTAGGGTTTTTAGGGTCTAGGGTTTAGCATTTTGGGTTTAGGGTTTAGGGTTAAGGGATTTGGGTTTAGGGTTTAGGGTTTAGGATTTAGAGTTGGGTTTTAGGTTTTTGTGTTTAGGGTTTTGTGTTTAGGTGTTTAGGTTTTAGAGTTTAGGTTCTAAGGTGTTGGGTTTAGGGTTTAGGGTTTAGGTTTAGAGTTAGGGTTTAGGGTTTAGTGTTTAGGGTTTATGGTTTAGGGTTTAGGGTTTAGCGTTTAGGGTTTACGGTTTAGATGTTTACGTTTTTTGGTTTATGTTTTAGGCTTTAGGGTTTTGGGTTTAGGGTTTTCGATTTTGGGTTTAGGGTTTAAGGTTTAGGTTTTTAGAGTTTAGGGTTTGGTGTTTCAGGGTTAGGGGTTTAGAGTTTTGGGTTAGGGTTTAGGGTTTAGTGTTTAGAGTTTAAGGTTTAGGGTTTAGGGTTTAGGGTTTAGAGTTTAGGTGTTTAGGTTTTAGGGTTTAGGTTTTAGGGTTTAGTGTTTGCGGTTTAGGTTTTTAGGATTTTTGGTTTAAGTTTTAGGGTTTATGGTTTAGGGTTTAGGGTTGAGGGTTTAGGGTTTAGTGTTTTTGTTTTAGGGTTTAGGGTTTAGGGTTTTTGGGTTTAATGTTTTGGGGTTTAGGGTTTAGGGTTTAGGATTTTTGATTTAGGATTTAGGATTTCGGGTTTTAGGGTTTAGGGTTTAGTGTTTTAGGGTTTTTAGTTTTAGGGTTTTGGGTTTAGGGTTCAAGGTTTAGGATTTTGGGTTTAGGGTTTTAGGGTTTAGGTGTTTAGCTTCTACGGTTTAGGGTTTACGGTTTAGTGTTGAGTATTTAGGGTTTAGGGTTTTATGTTTTGGGTTTTGGGTTTAAGGTTTAGGGTTTAAAGTTTTGGATTTAGCGTTTAGGGTTTAGGGTTTATGGTTTTAGGGTTTAGGGTTTAGGATTTAGTGTTTAGGGTTTAGGGTTTAGGGTTTAGGGTTTAGGTGTTTAGGTTTTAGGGTTTAGGGTTTAGGGTGTAGGGTTTAAGGTTTAGGGTTTACGATTTTGGGTTTAGGGTTTAGGGTTTTAGTGTTTAGGGTTTTTGGGTTGGGGTTTTTGGTTTAAGATTTAGGGTTTGGTTCCGGCTTCGGGTTAGGGTTTGGTGTTCGTCATTTATGGTTCGGTGTTTTTGGTTTCAGGGTTAGGGGTTCGGTTCCGTGGTTAGGGTTTTGGGGATTTTGGTTTCGGGGTTAGGGTTTGTGGTTGGTTTAGGGCTTTGCGGGGTTATTGGTTTTTCCGTTTTGGGTTTTGGGTTAAGGGATTAGGGTTTAGGGTTTAGGGTTTATGGTTTAGGGTTTTTGTTTAGTGTTTAGTGTTTAGGGTTTAGGGTTTAGGGTTTAGGTGTTAGGGTTTTAGGGTTTAGGGTCTATGGTGTAGGGTTTAGGGTTTAGGATTTTGGGTTTGGGGTTTTAGGGTTTATGGTTTAAGGTTTAGGGTTTACAGATTAGTGTTTAATATTTAGGGTTTAGGGTTTTGGGTTTTGGGTTTAGGGTTTAGTACGGGTTAGGGGTAGGGCTTCGGGTTAGGGTGTCGTATGGAGTCTTTAGGGTTAGGGTTAGGGTTTAGGCTTGGGTTTTTCCTTTAGCGTTTCGGTTTCGGGTTCGGTGCTTCGGTTTAAGGTTTTTTAGGGTCTAGGGTGTAGCATTGGGGTTAGGGTTCGGGTTCCAGGGCTTTCGTTTAGGTTTTCTAGGCTTCTCCCGTTTAGAGTTCGTTTTAGGTTCGTTGTTTCGGGTTCGGGTTTCGGTATTTCGGCTTCGTTTAGGGTCTAGGGTAGGTTTAGGGGTAGGGTTTTAGGGTTTGGGGTTAGGGTTTCGGGTTAGGGTTAGGGTTTCGTGTTTAGGCTTTCTGGTTTTGGGTTAGGTTTCGCGTTTTCGGGTTGGGGTTATCGTTTACGTTTTTTGGTTTATGTAGGTTTTAGGGTTTTGGCTGTGGCTTTTGGGTTTGGGTTGAGGGATTTTTATTAGGGTTCATGTTTTAGGGATTCGGGTTCGTTTTTAGGGTTTGGGTTACGAGTTCGGGGGTCGGGTTTGGGTTTGTGTTTAGAGTTTTTAGCGGTTTAGGTTTTGGGTTTGCGGCCTTTCGGTTTTCAGGGTTTAAGTTTTAGGGGTAGGTTTTAGGTTAGGGTTTTCGTTTTAGGGCTTAGGGTTCGGGTAGGGGTTTAGTTTTTGGGGTAGGGTTAGGTTTGTCGTGTAACGTTTTCGGTTTTGGCGTGTATGGGTTTTAGGGTTTAGGGCTTGGGTTTAGGGTTTCAAGTTTGGGGTTTAGTCATTTCGTTATTTTCGGTTTTCCGGTTTATGTTTCGGGTTAGGTTGTTTTGGTCTTTTGGTTTCGGTTTTAGGTTCTATGGGTCGGGTTTAGGGTTTATTCGGGTTTTTGATTAGGGTTTGAAAGGTTTTTGGGTTAGTGTTTTGTGTTTTCGGGTTTAGGTTTTGGTTTGGGATTTTTTTTTAGGGTTTGGCGGGTTTAGGGTTCGTGGTTTCGGGGGTTTCGGATTTAGAGGTTGAGTTTACGGTTTAGGGTTCATGGTTTAGGATTAGGGTTTAGTGTTTAGGGTGAGGGGTTGTGTTAGGGTTCCGGTTTGAGGATTGGGTTCGGGTTTCCGGTCAGGTTTAGTATTTAGGGTTTTGGGTTTTGGGTTTTTGGTTTTGGGTTTTAGGTTTAGTGTTTAGGGTTTTCAATTTAGCGTTTAGCGTTTAGAATTTGGGGTTTTAGGTTTAGGGTTTAGGGTTTAGCGTTTAGGGTTTAGGTGTTTAGGGATTTGGTTTTTACGTTTTAGGGTTTAGGGTCTATGGTGTAGGGTTTAGGGTTTATGGTTTTGGGTTTAGTGTTTAGGGTTTAGGGTTTAGGGTTTAGGGTTTTGGGTTTTGGGCTTTGGGTTTAAGGTTTAGGGTTTAGGGTTTAGCGTTTAGTGTTTAGTATTTAGGGTTTTTGCTTTAGGGGTTAGGGTTTAGGGTTTAGGTGTTTAGTTTTTAGGGTTTAGGTTTTATGGTTTAGGTTTTAGGGTTTAGGGTTTAGGGTTTTCGGTTTACAGTTTAGGATTTAGGGTTTAGGTTTTTAGGTTTGTGGGTTTAGGGTTAGGGTTTTCGGTTTACAGTTTAGGATTTAGTGTTTAGGTTTTTAGGTTTTTTGGTTTATGGTCTTGGGTGTAGGGTTTTGGGTTTTGGGTTTTGGGTTTGTGGTTTTTGGGTTTAGGGTTTACGGTTTAGTGTTTAGTATTTAGGGTTTATGGTTTTGAGTTTTGGGTTTTGGGTTTCGGGTTTAGGACTTTGGGTTTAGGGTTTAGTATTTTGTGTTTAGGGTTTTGGGTTTTGGGTTTTGAGTTTTTGCTTTAGGGTTTAGGGTTTAGGGTTCAGCTGCTTAGGGTTTAGGGTTTGGGTTTTAGGGTTTAGGGTTTTTAGGGTCTAGGGTTTAGCGTTTAGGGTTTAGGGTTTAGGGTTAAGGGATTAGGGTTTAGGGTTTTGGTTTTAGGGTTTAGGGTTTGTGGTTTAGGGTTTTTTGGGTCTAGGGTTTAACGTTTTGCGTTTAGGGTTCAGGGTTAAGGGATTAGGGTTTAGTGTTTAGGGTTTAGGGTTTAGAATTTGGCATTATGGTTTACTGTTTTGGGTTTAGGGTTTAGGGAATAGGTGTTTAGTTTTTAGGGTTTAGGTTTTAGGGTTTAGGGTGTAGGGTTTAGGGTTTAGGGTTTAGTGTTTTGGGTTTAGGGTTTTCGATTTACGGTTTAGGATTTAGGGTTTAGGTGTTTAGGTTTTCTGGTTTAAGTTCTAGGGCCTAGGGTTTAGGGTTTAGGGTTTTGGGTTTGTGGTTTTTGGGTTTTTGGTTTAGGGTTTTGGGTTTACGATTTACG
>NW_026651930.1:20000-36301 GCF_029873635.1 Malania oleifera | reverse complement strand
AAACCATAATCATATCCTAACAATAAACCCTATAACCCTAAACCAAAACCTAAACCCAACTCTAACACTACCCCACCTTACACTTAAAACCCCAGCCCCCACCCCTAAACAAAAAACTAAAACCCTAAACAAAAACACATGAACCCTAAACCTAAAGCACCAACCCTCAAACCTAACCCTAAAAACCTCCCTAAACCCTAAACCCTACACCCTAAACCCTAAATCCAAAACCCTAAAACCCTAAACGCTAAACCCTAAACCCTAAACCCCAAACCATAAACCCTAAAACCTAAGCCCCAAAACCTAAACACGTAAAGCCAAAACTCTAAACCCTAAACCCTAAAACCTAAACACGTAAACCCAAACCCTAAACCCTAAACCATAACCATAAACCGTAAACCCTAATCCCTAGAACCAGGTCGCTAAACACCCGACAATAAACCCAACACCAAAAACCCTAAAGCCTAGGCCCTAAACCAAAAAACCTAAACCCTAAACCCTAATCACTAACCCTAAACACTAAACCCCAAATCCAAAACCCTAAACCCTAAACAGTAAACCTTAAATCCTAAACCCTAAACCCTAAAACCTAAATACCTAAACCCTAAACCCTAAACACTAAGCACTAAACCCTACACCCTAACCGTAAACCCTAAACCCTAAACCCTAAAACCATAAACCTAAAACATTAAACCATAAGCCCTAAAATAGTAAATTTAAACCCTAAACCCTAAATCCAACACCCTAAACCCTAAATCCTAAACCCTAAACCCTAAAACCTAATACCAAAACCAAAAAACCTAAACACCCAAACCATAAACGCCAAACCCTAAACCCAAAACCCAAAACCCTAAGCCCTAGACCCAAAACCCTAAATCCTTAACCCTAAACCCTAAACAATAAATCCTAAACCCTGGACCCGAAACCCTAAAAATTAATGACTAAAACCTATACCGCGAACCCTAAACATTAAACCTTAACTCCAAAACCCTAAACCTTGAACCCTAAAGCTAACCCCAAACCCTAAACCCTAAACCCTTAAGCCTAAACCCTAAACCCTAACCCTAAACCTAAAATCGTAACCCGAAACACTAACCCCCAAACCCTAAACCCTAAACTCGATCACCCTAGACCCTAAACAGAAAAACCCTAAACCCTAAACCCTAAAACGTTAACCCAAAACCCTAAGCCCAAAACCCTAAACCAAAAACCTAAAACCCTAAACCCTAAACACTAAACCCTAAACCCTAAACCCTAAACCCTAAACCCTAAACCCTAAAACCCTAAACCTTTAACCCGAAATTGTAAGTCAAAAACCCGAAACCCTAAACCAAAAACCCTAAACCCTAAACCCTAATCCCTAAAACATAAACCCTAAAACCTAAACCCTAAAAGCTAAACACCTAAACCTTAAAAGCTAAACCCTAAACACAAAACTCTAAACCCAAACTCTAAACCCTAAACCCTAAGCCCTAAACACCCAAATCCTTTAACCCTAAACCCTAAACGCAAATGTTTAAACCCTAGACCCTAAAAACCCTAAACCATAAACCCTAAACCCTAAAACGTAAACCCTAAACCCTAAACACCTAAACCCTAAACCCTAAACCCAAAAGCCAAAACCCTAAACCCTAAACACTAAACCCTAAATACTAAACACTTAACCCTAAACCCTAAGCCCTAAACCCTAAACCCTGAACCTTAAACCCAAAACCCAAACCCCAAAACCCTAAACACCAAATACTAAAAACTAAACTGTAAACCCTAAACCCAAGAACTTAAACCAAAAAATGCTAAACCCTAAACCCTAAACCCTATACCCTAAACCCTAAAACCCTAAAACCTAAACCACTAAATCTAAACCCTAAAACCCTAAACCCAAACCCCTAAAACCTAAACCCTAAACCCTAAACCCTAAACCATATAGCCAAAAACCTAAAACCAAAAACCTAAACAATTAACTCCTAAACCCTAAACCCTAAACCCGAAACCCTAAACCCTAAATCCTAAACCATAAATCCTAAACCTGAAACCCGAAACCCGAAACCCTAAACACTAAACCCGAAATCGTAACCCTAAACTCTATACCCTAAACCCTAAAACACAAAACCCAAAACCGTTAAAACCCTAAACCCTAAACCCTAAACCCCAAATCGAAAAACCAAAACCCAAAACCCCCAAAACCTAAACACTAAAACCAAAACACCTAAACCCTAAACCCTATACCCAAAACCCTAAACACTAAACCCTAAACCCTAACAGTAAACCCTAAACCCCTAAACCCTAAAACACTAAACTCTAAACCCTAAACCCGAAACCTAATCTCTAAATCGAAAACCCTAAACCCTAAACCCTAAACCTCAAACAATAAACCCTAAAACCTAAACCCTAAAACCTAAACACCTAAACCCTAAACCTTAAACCCTAAACCCTAAACCCCAAAACCTTAAACCCAAAACCCTAAACCCCTAAACCTTAAAACTGAAACCCTAAACCCCAAACAGTAAACCAAAAACCCAAACCCTAAACCCTAAAAACATAAACCCTAAACCCTAAACTGTAAACTATAAACCCTAAATCCTAGACCTTAAAAACCCTAAACCCTAAACCCAAAAACCTAAACCTTAAAACCTAAACACCTAAACCCTAAACCCTAAACATGAAAAACTAAACCCAAAACCCTAAATACTAAACACTAAACCCTAGACTCTAAACCACAAAACCCTAAACCCTAAACCCTAAACCCTAAAACCAAAACACATAAATTTTAAACCGTAAACCCTAAACCCAAAACCCGAAACCCTAAACACTAAAACCAAAACCCTAACCCTAAACTCTATACCCTAAACCCTAAAACCCTAAACCCTAAAACACTAAACCGTAAACCATAAAACCCTAAACCCCAAATCCAAAACCCTAAACCCAAAACCCTAACCTTAAATTCTATTCCCTAAACCCTCAATCCCTAAACCTTAAAACACTAAACCCTAAACCCAAACCGTAAATTCTATACCCTAAACCCCAAACCCAAAAACCCTAAAACACAAAACCCTAAACCCTAAAACCCTAAACTGTAAACCTAAACCCCAAATCCAAAACCCTAAACCCTAAACCCTAAAACCTAAACCAAAGGACCTAAACACCTAAACCCTAAACCCTAAACCCTAAACCATAAACCCTAAACACTAAACTCTAAACCCTAAACCCTAAACCCTAAACCCTGCACCCTATACCCTAAACTCTAAAACCTAAACAGCTAAACCCTAAACCCTAAACCAAAAATTATAAACCCTAAGCCCTAAACCATAAACCCTAAACCCTAAACCCCAAACCCTAAGCCATAAACCCAAAACACTAAACCCTAAACCCTAACTCTAAACACTAAACCCTAAACCCTATACCCTAAACCCTACCCACTAGACCATAAACTCTGAAACGTAAACACCTAAAACCTAATCCCCAAACCTGAAACCCTAAACCCCACACACAAAACCCAAAACCCTAAAACCTAAAACCCTAAACCCTAAACCTTAAACCCTAAACACAAAACCCTAAACCCTAACTCTAAACCCTAAACCCAAACCTTAAACCTTAAACCCCAAGCCCTAAACCCTAAACCCTAGACTCAAAACCCTAAAACCTTAACACCTAAACCCTAAACCCTAAACCCTAAAGCACAAAACCCTAAACCCTAAAACCAAAACCCTAAACCCTAAAACCCTAAACCCAAAACCCTAAACCCTGAACCGTGAACCTTAAACGCTAAATCAAAACCCTAAACCCTAAACCCTAAACCATAAACCCTAAAACCTAAACCCAAAAACCTAAACACCTAAAGCCAAAACTCTAAACCCTAAACCCTAAAACCTAAACACGTAAACCCAAACCCTAAACCCTAAACCCTAAACCCTAAACCTGAAGCATAAACCCTAAACCCTAATCCCTAGACCCAGGTCCCTAAACACCAAACAATAAACCCAAGACCATAAACCCAAAAGCCTAGGCCCTAAACCAGAAAACGTAAACCCTAAACCCAAATTACTAACCCTAAACGCTAAACCCCAAATCCAAAACTTGAAACCCTAAATAGTAAACCCTAAATCCAAAACCCTAAACCCTAAAACCTAAATAACTAAACCCTAAGCCCTAAACCCTAAACCCTAAGCACTAAACCCTACACCCTAACCGTAAACCCTAAACCCTAAACCCTAAAACCCTAAACCTAAAACACTAAACCTTAAGCCTTAAAACCGTAAATTTAAACCCTAAACCCTAAACCTAAACCCTAAAACCTAATACCAAAACCAAAAAACCTAAACACCTAAACCCTAAACGCCAAACCCTAAACCCTAAACCCTAAGCCCTGGACCCAAAACCCTAAATCCTAAACCCTAAACCCTAAACCCTAAATCCTAAGCCCTGGACCCGAAACCCTAAAATTTAACGACCAAAACCTATACCGCAAACCCTAAACATTAAACCCTAAATCCAAAACCCTAAACCCTGAACCCTAAAAGCTAACCCCAAACCTTAAACCCTAAACCATAAACCCTAAACCCTTAACCCTTAACCCTAAACCCTAAACCCTAAACCCTAACCCTAAACCCAAAATCGTAACCCCAAACACTAACTCCCAACCCCTAAACCCTAAACCGAAAACCCTGAACCCTAAACCCTAAACCGTTAACCCAAAACCTTAAGCCAAAAACCCTAAACCCTAAACCATAAACCCTAAACCCAGCATGCTAAACACTAAACCGTAAACTCTAAATCCAAAACCCTAAACAATAAACCCAAAACCCTAAAACCTAAACACTAAAACCTAAACACATAAACCGTAAACCCTAAACCCTAAACCCTAAACCCTTAACCCTAAACCCTATACCCTAAACCCTAAACACAAAACCCTAAACCCTAACCCTAAACACTAAGCCGTAAACCCTAAACCCCTAAACCCTAAAACACTAAACTCTAAACCCTAAAACCCTAAACCCAAAACCCTAATACCTAAATCCAAAACCCTAAACCCTAAACCCGAAACCCTAAACCGTAAACCTTAAACACTAAACCCTAAAACCTAAACCATATAACCTAAACCCTAAACCCTAAACCCTAAACACTAAACCCTAAACCCTAACTCTAAACCCTAAAAACCTAAACCCTAAACCCTAAATCGTAAACCGTAGACCCTAAACCCTAGACCTTAAAAACCCTAAACCCAAAACCCTAAAACCAAAACCCTAAACATTAAAACCTAAACCCAAAACCCTAAACCACAAAACCCTAAACCCTAATTCCTAAAGCCTAAACCCTAAACCCTAAAACCCTAAACCCAAAACACTAAACCCAGAACCTTAAACCCTAAACACTAAAACACTAAACCCTAAACCCTAAAACCCTAAACCTTAAACCCTAAATCCCAAACCCTAAACCCTAAACCCTCAAAACCTAAACCCTAAAACACTAAACCCTACACCTTAAAACCCTAAACCCTAAACCCTAAACCCTAAGCCCTAAACCCTAAACCGTAAACCCTAAAACCTAAACCCAAAAACCTAAACACCTAAACCCTAAACCCTAAACCCAAAACCATAAACCCTAAACACTAAACCCTAAACCCTAACTCTAAACCCAAAACTCCAAACCTTAATCCCTAAACCCCAAGCCCTAAATCGTAAACCCTAGACTCAAAACACTAAAAGCTTAAAACCTAAACCCTAAACCCTAAACCCTATATCCTAAACCCTCAACCACAAAACCCTAAACCCTAAACCCTAAATCCTAAACCCTAAACCCTAAAACCTAAACACCTAAACCCTAAACCCTAAGCCCTAAACCCTAAACCCTAGACTCTAAACACTAAACCCTAAACCCTAACCCTGAACTCTAAACCCTAAACCATAAAACCTTAAACCCTAAAACACTAAACCCTAAACTCTAAAACCCTAAACCCTAAACCCTAAACCCTAAACCATAAACCCTAAACACTAAACCCTAAACCCTAACTCTAAACCCTAAACCCTAAAACCCAAACCCTAAACCCTAAACCCTAAACCCTACACCCTAGACCCTAAACTCTAAAACCTAAACACCTAAACGCTAAACGCTAAACCCTAAACCCTAAACAGTAAACACTAAAACCTAACCCTTAAACCCTAAAACCCTAAACCCTAAACCCTAAACCCTAAACCCAAAACCTTAAACCCTAAACCCTAAACCCTAAAACCTAAACCCTAAAATATAAACCCCGAAACCTAAACCCTAAAGCCTAATGACCTAAACCTTAAACTCTACACCCTAAACCCTAAACCCTAAACAATGAACCGTAAGCCCTAACTCTAAACCCTATACCCTAAACCCTAAACCCTAATCCCTTAACCCTAAACCCTAAACCCAAAACGCTAAACCCTATACCCTAAAAACCCACAACCCTAAAACCTAAACCCTAAACCCTAAGAACCTAAACCTTAAACCCTAAACCCTAAACCCTAAATACTAAATACTAAACCCTAAACCCTAAACCCTAAACCCAAAACCCAAAACCCTAAACACTAAACACTAAAACGTAAACCCTAAACCATAAACCCTAAACCCTAAAACCCTTAACCCAAAACCCAAAACCCTAAACCTTACACCGTAGACCCTAAACCCTAAAACCTAAACACCTAAACCCTAAACCCTAAATCCTAACCCCTAAACCCTAAACCCTAAACACTAAACCCTAAACCCTAAACCCTAAACCCTAAACCCTAAAACCTAAACCCTAAAACCCCAAACCCTAAGTCCAAAACCCAAAGCCCTAAACCCCAAACCCTAAACCCTAAACCCTAAACCCTAAAAGCTAAACACCTAAACCCTAAATCCTAAACCTTAAACTCTAAACCCTAAACACTAAAACCTTAAACCCTAAAACCCTAAACCCTAAACCCTAAATCCAAAACGCTAAACACTAAACCCTAAACCCTAAACCCTAAACCATAAACCCTAAACACTAAACCCTAAACACTAACTCTAAACCCTAAACCCCAAACCCTAAGCCCTAAACCCTATGCCCTAAACCTTAAACCCTAGACTCAAAACCCTAAAACCTAAACACCTAAACCCTAAACCCTAATCGCAAAACCCTAAACACTAAACCCTAAACACTAACTCTAAACCCTAAACCCCAAACCCTAAGCACTAGACCCTATGCCTTAAAACTTAAACCCTAGACTCAAAACCCTAAAACCTAAACACCTAAACCCTAAACCCTAAACCCTAAGCCCTAAACCCTAAACTCTAAACCCTAAACCCTAAACCCTAAACCCTAAAACCCTAAACCCTAAACCCTAAATCCAAAACCCTAAACCCTAAACCCTAAAATTAAAACACCTAAACCCTAAACCCTAAACCCTAAACCCTAAACCCCAAAATCTTAAACCCTAAACCCTAAACCCTAAACGCTAAAACCTAAACCCTAAAACCTAAACACCTAAACCCTAAACCCTAAACCCTAAACACTAAACCCTAAACCCTAACCCTAAACTCTAAACCCTGAAGCCTAAAAAGCGAAACTCTAAAGCACTAAACCCTTAACCCTAAATCCAAAACGCTAAACCCTATGCCGTAAACCCAAACCACAAAACCCTAAAACCTAAACAAAAAAACCTAAACCCCAAAACCCTAAACCCTAAACTTTAAACCCTAAACCCTACACCCTAGACCCAAAACTCTTAAACCTAAACACCTAAACCCTAAACCCTAAACACTACACCCTAAACCCTAAACCCTAAACCTTAAATACTGAACCCTAAACCCTAAACCCTAAAACCTTAAACTCTAAACCCTAACCCTAAACGCTAAATCCAAAACCCTAAATCCTAAACCATGAACGCAAAACCCAAAACCCAAAATCTTGAGCCCTAAATAAAAACACTAAACTACAAACCCTAAAGCCTAGACCGTAAACCCTAAAACCCTATACCCAAAAACCTAAACTCTGAACCCTAAACTCTAAACCATAAAACTCTAAACCTGATATCATAAACCCTAAACCCTAAACCCTAAACCCTAAACCTAAAAACCTAAACCCTAAAGCCCAAACACCTAAATCATAAACCATAGACCCTAAAACCTAAACCATAACCCAGAACTCTAAACCCTAAACCCTAAAATCCTAAACCCTCAAACACCAAATCCTAAACCCTAAAACCCTAAACCCTAAACCCAAAACCCTAAATCCAAAACCCTAAACCGTAAACCAAAAACCTTAAACCCTAAACCCTAAAACCTAAACCAAAAAAATCGAAGCACTTAAACCCAAAACCCTAAACGCTAAACCCTAAAACCTAAACCATAAAACCTAAATACTAAACCCTAAACACTAACTCTAAACCCTAAACCCTAAACCCTAAACCATAAACCAAAAACTCAAAACCCAAAACCATACACCCCAGACCTTAAACACATAAACCTAAATGCCTAAACCCTAAACTCTAAACCCTAAACCCTAAACACTAAACCCAAAACCCAAAACCCTAAAACTCTAAACCCTAAAACCTAACCCCTAAAGCCTAAACACCTAAACCCAAAACTCTAAGCCCTAAACCCTTAACCCTAGACTCTAAACACTAAACCCTAAACCCTAACCCAGAACTCTAAACCCAAAACCATAAAACCTTAAACCCTAAAACACTAAGCGCTAAACTATAAAACCCTAAACCCTAAAACCTAAACCCTAAACCATAAACCCTAAACACTAAACCCTAAACCCTAACTCTAAACCCTAAACCCTAAAACCTAAACCCTAAACCCTAAACCCTAAACCCTACACCCTAGACCCTAAACTCTAAAACCTAAACACCTAAATGCTAAACGCTAAACCCTAAACCTTAAACCCTAACCCAAAACCTTAAACCCAAAACCCTAATCACTAAACCCTAAATACCCAAATCTAAACCTTAAACCCTAACCCAAAACCTTAAACCCAAAACCCTAAACCCTAAACCCTAGATACTAAACACTAAACCGTAAACCGCAAACCCTAAAACCTAAACCCAAAACCCTAAAACCCTAAACCCAAAACCCAAAACCCTAAACCCAACACCCTAGACCCTAAACCCTAAACCCTAAACCCTGAACACCAAAACCCAAAACCCTAAACACTAAAACCCTAAACCCTAAACCTGAAACCCTAAGTCTAAAAGCCGAAATCGCAAACCTTAAACCCTAAACCCTAAAACCTAAAACTTAAAACCTAAACCCTAAAAGCTAAACACCTAAACCCTAAACCCTGAACCCTAAACCATAAACCCTAAGCACTAAACTCTAAACCCTAAACCTTAAACCCTAATCCCTTAACCTTAAATCCTAAATGCAAAATGTTAAACTCTAGACCCTAAAAAGCCAATACCATAAACCTTAAACCCTAAAACCTAAACCCTAAACCCTAAACACTTAAACCCTAAACCCTAAACCCGAAAGCCAAAACCCTAAACCCTAAACCCTAAACTCTAAATACTAAACACTAAACCCTAAACCCTAAACCCTAAACCAAAAACCCTAAACCCTAAAACCTAAACCCTAAATACTAAACACTAAACCGTAAACCCTAAACCCCAGTCCCTAAAAACTAAAACCCTAAACCAAAAACCCTAAACCCTAAACCTTAAACCCTAAACCTCAAACCCTAACCCTAAACCCTAAACCCTAAACTCTAAAACCCTAAACCCTAAAACACTAAACCCTAAACCCAAAACCCAAAATTCCTAATCCTAAACCCTAATCCCTAAACCTTAAACCCTAAACCATAAACCCCAAAACCTAAACCAAAAAACCTAAATACCTAAACCCTAAACCTTAAACACTAAACCACAAACCCTAAACACTAAACCCTAAACCCTAACTCTAAACCCTAAACCCCAAACCCTAAACCCTAAACCCTAAACCCTATGACCTAAACCCTAAACCCTAAACTCAAAACCCAAAAACCTAAACACTTAAACCCTAAACCCGAAACCTTAAACCCTAAACCCGAAACCCTAAACACTAAATCCTAAACCCTAAACCCGAAACCCTAAACCACCCCAAATACTAAACCCTAAAACCTAAAGCCTCAACCCTAAACCCTAAACCCTAAACCCTAAACCCTAAACCCTAAACCCTAAACCCTAAACCCTAAATCCTAAACCCTAAACCCTTAAACCTAAACCCTAAAACCTAAACACGCAAACCCTAAATCCTAAACATTCAACCCTAAACCCTAACTATAAACCCTAAACACTACACCCTAAACCCTAAACCCTTAACAATAAAACCTAAACACAAAACCCTAAACCCTAGACCATAAAAACCCTAAACCCAAATCCCTAATCCCTAAAACCTAAACCCTAAAACCTAAGCACCTAAACCCTAAACCCTAAACCCTAAAGCCAAAATCGAAAGCCTTAAATCCTAAACCCAAAATACTAAACACTAAACCCTGAACCCTAAGCCCTAAACCATAAACCCTAAACCTTAAACCCAAAGCCTTAAACCCTAAACCCCTAACCCTAAATACTAAACACCAAACCGTAAACCATAAACCCTAAACCTTAAACCTTAAACCCTAAACAAGAAACCCTAAACCCCAAACCCTAAAACCTAAACCTTAAACAAAAACCCTAAAACCTAAACACCTAAACCCAAACCCTAAATCCTAAACTATAAACACTAAACCCTAAACCCTAAACCCAAAACCCTAACCATAAACCCTAAACCCTAAACCCTGGTCCCTAAACACTAAACAATAAACCCAAGACCCTAAACCCTAAAGCCTAGCCCCTAAACCCTAAACCCTAAGCCCTAAACCCTAATCCCTAAACCTAAACCCTAACCCCAAATCCAAAATCCTAAACCCTAAACCGCAAACCCTAAACCTTAAAACCTAAACCCTAAAACCACAGCACCTAAACTCTAAACCCTAAACCTTAAAGCCTAAACCCTCAACACTAAACCCTACACCCTAACCCTAAACCCTAAAAACCTAAACCATAAAACACTAAACCCTAAGCCCTAAAACAGTAAATCCTAAACCCTAAACCCTAAATCCAAAACCCTAAACCCTAAACCCTAAACCCTAATACCAAAACCCAAAAACCTAAACACCTAAACCCTAAACCCTAAACCCTAAACCCTAGACCATAAACCCTAAACCTTAAACCCTAAACCCTAAATCCTAAGACCTAGACCCAAACCCTAAAATCTAAACACTAAACCCTATACCGCAAACTCTAAACATTAAACCCAAAATCCAAAACCCTAAACCCTAAATCCTAAATCCTAAAACCTAAACCCTAAAAACCCTAAACCCTAAACCCTAAATCGTAACCCCAAACACTAACCCCAAACACTAAACCCTAAACCCTAAACCCTAAACGCTAAACTCTTAACCCAAAACCCTAAGCCCAAAACCCTAAATCCTAAACCATAAACCCTAAACCCAAAACACAATACCCTAAGCCCAAAATACTAAACCCTAAACCTTAAACCCTAAACCCTAAACCCTAAATCCAAAACCCTAAACCCTAAACCCTAAACTCGAAACCCTAAACCCTAAAAACTAAACACTAAAACCTAAACACCTAAACCCAAAACCCTAAACCCTAAACCCTAACCCTAAACCCTAAACCCTAAACCCCTAAACCCTAAAACACTAAACTCTAAACCCTAAAACCCAAAACCCAAAACCCTAATCCCTAAATCCTAAACCTTAAAACCTAAACCCTAAACCCTAAACCTTAAACACTAAACACTAAAACCTAAACCCAAAAACCTAAACACCAAAACCCTAAACCTTAAACCCTAAACCCTAAACCCTAAAAACCAAAACCCCAAACCCTAAATCGTAAACCGTAAACCCTAAACACTACACCTCAAAAAAAACCCTAAACCCTAAACCCTAATCCCTAAACCCTAAAATATAAAAACCAAAACCCTAAACCCTAAACCCTAAAAACAAAACCCTCAAACTTAAACTGTAAACCCTATATACAAAACACTAAACCCTAAAACCAAAACCAAAACCCTAAACCCTAAACCCCAACACCTGAAACCCTAAACCCTAAAACCTAAACCCTAAAGCCTAAATGCCTAAAACTTAAACCCTAAACAATAAATCCTAAACCCTAGACCCTAAACCGTAAAATACTAAACCCTAAACCCTAAACCCTGAACCCCAAATCCAAAACACTAAAACCAAATCCCTACCCCTAAACTCTATACCCTAAAACCTAAAACCCTAAACCGTAAAACACAAAATCCTAAACCCTAAAACCCTAAACACTAACCCAAAAGCCCAAATCCAAAACCCTAAAACCTAAAAAAAAAGGCCAAAACACCTAAACCTTAAACCCAAAACCCTAAACCATAAACCCCAAACATTAAACTCTAAACCCTAACTCCAAACCCTACACCTTACACCCTAGGCCCAAAACTCTAAAACCTAAACACCTAAACCCTAAACACTAAACCCTAAACCATAAAACCCTAAACACTAAACCCTAAAACCTAACTCTAAACCCTAAACCCAAAACCCTAAAACCTAAACCCTACACCCTAAACCCTACACCCTAAACCCTAAACTCTAAACTCAAAGCATCTAAACCATAAGCCATAAACCCCAAACCCAAAACCCTAAAACCTAAACTTTAAACCCTACACCGTAAACACTAAACTCAAAAACCTAAGCACCTAAACCCTAAGCCATAAACCCTAAACCCTTAACCCTAAACACCTAAACCTTAAACGCTAAACCGTAAACCCTAAACCCTAAACCATAAGCCCTAAACATTAAACCATAAATCCTAAACCCTAAAACCCTAAACCCTAAACCCTAAACCCTTAAACCAAAACCCTAACCCCTAAATACAAAACCCTTAACCCCAAACCCTAAACCGTAAATCGTAAAACCTAAACCCTAAACCCTAAACCATAAACCCTAAACACTAAACCCTAAACCCTAAATCTAAACCCTAAACCCCAAACCTTAAACCCTAAACCCCAAGCCCTAAACTCTAAACCCTAGACTCAAAACCCTAAAACCTTAACACCGAAACCCTAAACCCTAAACCAGAAACCCTAAACCACCAAACCTTAAACCCTAAACCCTAAACCTTAAAACAAAAACCCTAAACCCAAAAACCCTAAACCCAAAACCCTAAACCCAGAATCCTAAACCCAAAACCACAAAACCCTAAACCCTAAACACTAAACCCTAAACCCTTACTCTAAACCCTAAACCCTAAACCCTAAACCCTACAACCTAAGCCTAAACTTTAAAACCTAAACACCTAAACCCTAAACCCAAAACCCAAAACCCTTAACCCTAAACACCTAAACCTTAAACCCTAAACCGTAAACCCTAAACTCTAAACCATAACCCTAAACCCAACCTCTAAACCCTAAACCCTAAATCGTACACCCTAGACCCTAAACTCTAAAACCTAAACACCTAAACCCTAAACCCTAAACACGAATACATAAACCCTAAACCCTAAATCCCCAAATCCTAAAAGCTAAATCCAAAACCCTAAACCCAAATCCCTAAACCGTAAAACCTAAACCCTAAAACTTAAACCCTAAAACCTAAACACCTAAACCCTAAAACCTAAACACCTAAACCGTAAACCCTAAACCCTAAACCATAAAACCCTAAACACTAAACCCTAAACCCTAACTCTAAACCCTAAACCCTAAACCCTAAACCCTAAACCCTACACCCTAAACCCTAAACTCTAAAACCTAAGCACCTAAACCCTAAGCCATAAACCCTAAACCCTTAACCCTAAACACCTAAACCCTAAACCCTAAACCATAAACCCTAAACCCTAAACCATAAACCCTAAACACTAAACCCTAAACCCTAAACCCTAAAACCCTAAACCCTAAACCCTAAACCCTAAACCTTAAATCCAAAACCCTTAACCCCAAACCCTAAACCCAAAACCGTAAAACCTAAACTCTAAAACCTAAACCCTAAAACCTAAACACCTAAACCCTAAACCCTAAACCATAAACCCTAAACACTAAACCCTAAAACCTAAATATAAACCCTAAACCCCAAACCTTAAACCCTAAACCCCAAGCCCTAAACACTAAACCCTAGACTCAAAACTCTATCACCTTAACACCGAAACCCTAAACCAAAAAACCCTAAACCCTAAAACAAAGACCACGAACCCAAAAACCCAAAACCCAAAACCCAAAATCTTGAACCCTAAACCCTAAACCCTAAAACCCTAAACACTAAACACTAAACCATAAATCCTAAAAACTAAGCCCTAAACACTAACTCTAAACCCTAAACTCTAAACCCTAAACCCTAAACACTACACCCTAAACCCTAAAATCTAAAACCTAAACACCTAAATCCTAAGCCCTAAACCCAAATCCCTTAATCCAAAACACCTAAACCCTAAACCCTAAACTCTAAAGAATAAACCTTAAACATTAGACCTTAAACCCTAACTCTAAATACTAAATCCAAATTCCTAAACCCTAAACCCTAAACACGAAATTATAAACCGTAAACCCTAAACCCTAAAGCCTAAATCCAAAACCCTAAACCCTCAACCTTAAATCGTGAAACCTAAACCCTAAACCCTAAAGACCTAAACCCTAAAACCTAAACACCTAAACCCTAAACCCTAAACCCTAAACCCTAAACCATAAACCCTAAACACTAAACCCTAAACCCTAACTCTAAACCCTAAACCCCAAACCTTAAACCCTAAACCCCAAGCCCTAAACCCTAAACCCTAGACTCAAAACCCTAAAACCTTAACACCTAAACCCTAAACCCTAAACCCTAAACCCTAAACCCTAAACCACAAAACCCTAAACCCTAAACCCTAAAACCAAAACCCTAAACCCTAAAACTCTAAGCCCAAAACCCTAAACCCTGAACCCTAAACCAGAAACCCAAAAACCCTAAACCCTAAAAACCTAAACCCAAAACCCGAAATGAAAAACCCTAAACCCTAAACCACCAAACCCAAATCCCTAAAACACAAATCCCTAAACCCAAAAAAACCTAAACCCTAAACCCTAAATCCAAAACCTTAAATCCTAATCCCTAAACCCTAAACCCAAAAACCTAAAACCAAAAACCTCAACAACTAAACCTTAAACCGTAAAGCTAAAACCCTAAACTTTAAACCATTAAGGCTAAACACTAAACCCTAAATCCTAACTCTTAACCCTAAACCCCAAAACTTAAACCCAAAACGCCAAGCCCAAAACCCTAGACTCAAAACTGTAAAACCTTAACACCTAAACCCTAAACCCTAATCCCTAAACCATAAAACCCTAAACCCTAAACCCTAAACCCTAAATCCTAAACCCTAAACCCTAAAACCTAAACCCTAAAACCTAAACACCTAAACCCTAAACCCTAAGCCCTAAACCCTAAACCCTAGACTCTAAACACTAAACCATAAACCCTAACCCTGAACTCTAAACCCTGAACCGTGAAATTCTAAAACCTAAAACACTAAACCCTAAACTCTAAAACCCTAAACCCAAAACCCTAAACCCTAAATCCAAAACCCTAAACCCTAAACCCTAAAACCTAAACCAAAAAACCTAAACATCTAAACTCTAAACCCTAAACCCTAAACCCTAAACCATAAACCTAAACCATAAACCCTAAACACTAAACCCTAAACCCTAACTCTAAACCCTAAACCCTAAAACCTAAACCCTAAACCCTAAACCTAAACCCTAAACCCTACACACTAGACCCTAAACTCTAAAACCTAAACACCTAAATGCTAAACCCTAAACCCCAAACACTAAACCCTAAACCCTAAAACCTAAACCCCTAAACCCCAAACCCAAAACCCTAAACCCTAAATCCAAAACCCTAAACCCTAAACCCTAAAGCCTAAAACCTAAACCCTAAATCCTAAATCCTAAACACTAAACCCTAACTCTAAACCCTAAACCCTAAACCTTAAACCCTAATTCCTTAACCCTAAACCCTACACCCAAAACGCTAAACCCTAAACCCTAAACCCTAAATACTAAATACTAAACCCTAAACCCTAAGCCCTAAACCCAAAACCCAAAACATTAAACCCAAAACCAAAAACCCAAAACCCTAAATACTAAACCGTAAACCCTAAATGCTAAACCCTAAACCCTAAAACCCTTAGCCGAAAACCCTAAACCCTAAACCTGAAACCCTAAGTCAAAAACTCGAAACCCTAAACCCAAAATCCTAATCCCTAAAACATAAACCCTAAAACCAAAACCCTAAAAGCCAACACCTAAACCTTAAACCC
>NW_026651930.1:0-15000 GCF_029873635.1 Malania oleifera | reverse complement strand
TTAGGGTTTTGGATTTAGGGGTTAGGGTTTAGGGTTTAGAGTTTATTTTTTTAGGGTTTAGGGTTTTAGGGTTTAGGGTTAGGGTTTAGGTTTAGTGTTTAGGGTTTAGGATTTTGGGTTTCGGGTTTAGATGTTTAGGTTTTAGGGTTTCGGGTTTGGTGTTTAGGGTTTAGGGTTTGGGGTTTAGGGGTTAGTATTTAGGCTTTAGTTGTTTATGTTTTACAGTTTAGGTTTTAGGGTCTAGGGTTTAGGGTTTAGGGTTTTCGATTTAAGGTTTACGGTTTAGGGTTGACGGCTTTGTGATTAGTATTTAGGGTTTAGGGTTTTTGGTTTAATGTTTATGGTTTAGGGTTTAGGGCTTAAGGTTTAGGATTTAAGGTTTTAGGATTTAGGGTTTGGGGTTTAGGGTTTAGGGTTTAGGATTATAGTGTGTAGGGTTATAGTATTTTGGGTTTAGAGTGTAGAGTTTAGGGTTTAGGCTTTAGTGTTTTGCGTTAAGGGTTTAGGGTTTCGGTTTTAGTGTTTTGGTTTTAGGGTTTTGGGTTTTGGGTTTTTAAGGTCTAGGGTCTAAGGTTTGGTATTTAGGGTTTAGGGTTTAGGGTTTTAGGGTTTAGTGTTTTACGGTTTAGGGTTAGGGTTTAGGTTTAGTGTTTAGGGTTTAGGGTTTAGGGTTTAGGGTTTCGAGTTTAGATGTTTAGGTTTTAGGGTTTAGGGTTTGGTGTTTAGGGTTTAGGGTTTAGGGTTTAGGGTTTAGGGTTTAGGGTTTAGGGTTTAGGGTTTAGTGTTTAGTATTTTGGGTTTAGTGTTTAGGTTTTTGGGTTTTGGTTTTGGGTTTTAGGGTTTAGGGTTTAGGAGTTTAGATTTTTGGGTTTAGGTTTTACGGTTTAGGGTTTTGGGTTTAGGGTTTTAAGTTTTTAAGGTCTAGGGTTTAGGGTTTAGGGTTTGGGTGTTAGGGTTTAGGGTTTAGTGTTTAGGGTTTAGGGTTTAGGGTTTAGGTGTTTAGGTTTTAGGGTTTAAGTTTTAGGGTTTGGGGTTTAGGGTTTTTGGTTTAGGGTTTAGGGTTTAGGGTTTTAGGGTTTAGAGTTTAGTGTTTTAGGGTTTAGGGTTTTAGGGTTTACGGATTACGGCTTAATGTTTAGTATTTAGGGTTTAGGGTTTAGTGTTTTGTGTTTTGGGTTTAAGGTTTAGGGTTTTGGGTTTAAGGGTTATGGTTTAGGGCTTAGTGCTTAGGGTTTTGGGTTTAGGGTTTTAGGTTTTAGGGTTTAAGGTTTAGGTTTTAGGATTCAGGGTTTAGGGTTATAAGGTTTAGGGTTATTGTGTTTAGGGTTTAGGGTTATAGGGCTTAGGGTTTAGGGTTTCGGATTTAAGGTTTAAGGGTTGGGGCTTGGGTTTTGGGCTAGAGTTTAGGGTTTAGCGTTTAGGGTTTTTGTGGTTTAGGGTTTAGGGTTTAAGGTTTAAGGTTTAGGGTTTAGGGTTTTGGGTTTAGGGTTTAGGGTTTTGAGTTTCGGGTTAGGGTTTAGGGTTTAAGGTTTAGGGTTTAGGGTTTAGGGTTTAGGGTTTTGGTATTTAGGTTTTAGGGTTTAGGTTTTAGGGTTTATTGTTTAGGGCTTAGGGTTTGGGCTTTTGGGGTTTAGGTTTTAGGGTTTAGGGTTTAGGGTTTAGGGTTTCGGTTTTGGGGTTTAGGGTTTAGGGTTTAGGGTTTAGTTTTTAGGGTTTAGGATTTTGGATTTGGGGTTCTGGGTTTAGGTTTAGGGATTAGGGTTTAGGGTTTAGGGCTGAAGGTTTAGGGTTTTGGATTTAGGGTTTAGGTGTTTAGGTTTAAGGCTTTAGGTTTTAGGGTTTAGGGTTTAGTTTCTAGGGTTTTGGTTTTGGGTTTTGGGTTTAGGGTTTCGGGTTAGGGTTTAGGGTTTATTGTTTAGGGTTTTGGGTTTAGGGTTTAGGGTTTAGGTTATAGGGTTTAGGTATTTAGGTTTTAGGGTTTAGGTTTTAGGGTTTATGGTTTAGGATTTAAGGTTTAGGATTTTTGGGTTTAGGTTTTAGGGTTTAGGGTTTAGTGTTTAGGGTTTAGGGTTTAGTATTTTGGGTTAGGGTTTAGGTTTTAGGGTTTAGGTTTTAAGGTTTAGGGTTTAGGATTTAGGATTTGGGGTTTTGTGTTTAGGGTTAGGGATTAGGGTTTAGGGATTACTGTGTAGGGATTAGTGGTTAGGGCTTAGGGTATTGGATTTAGGATTTAGGTGTTTAGGTTTAAGGGTTTAGGTTTTAGGGTTTAGGGTTTAGGATTTAGGGTTTAGGGTTTAGGGTTTACTTTCTAGGGTTATGGTTTAGGGTTTAGGGTTTAGGGTTTAGGGTTTAGGGTTTAGTTTCTGGGTTATGGTTTAGGGTTGGGGGTTTAGGGTTTAGGGTTTAGGACTAGGGTTTAGGTTTAGTGTTTAGGGTTTAGGGTTTAGGGTTTAGGGTTTAGGGTTTAGGTGTTTATGTTTTTGGGTTTAGGGTTTAGTGTTTAGGGTTTAGGGTTTTGGATTTAGGGTTTAGGGTTTTGGGTTTACGATTTTAGGGTTTAGGGTTTAGTGTTTTAGGGTTTAGGGTTTTAGGGTTTAGGGTTTAGGTTTTAGGGTTTAGGGTTTAGGATTTAGGGTTTAGTTTTTAGGTTTTAGGGTTTTGGATTTGGGGTTTTGGGTTTCGGGTTAGGGATTAGGGTTTAGGGTTTTGTGTGTAAGGTTTAGTGGTTAGGGCTTATGGTTTTGAATTTTGGATTTGGTGTTTTTGTTTTGGGATTTAGGGTTTAGTGTTTTGGGTTTAGGGTTTAGGGTTTTGGATTTAGGGTTTAGGGTTTAGGTTTTACGGTTTTAGGGTTTTGGGTTTAGTGTTTTAGGGTTTAGGGTTTTAGGGTTTAGGGTTTAGGAGTTAGGGTTTAGGGTTTTGGATTTAGGGTTTAGGTGTTTAGGTTTAAGGGTTTAGTTTCTAGGGTTACGGTTTAGGGTTTAGTGTTTAGGGTTTTGGATTTAGGGTTTTGGGTTTTGGGTTTACGATTTTAGGGTTTAGGGTTTAGTGTTTTAGGGTTTAGGGTTTTAGGGTTTAGGGTTTAGGGTTTAGGTTTTAGGGTTTAGGGTTTAGGATTTAGGGTTTTGTTTTTAGGGTTTAGGGTTTTGGATTTGGGGTTTTGGGTTTAGGGTTAGGGATTAGGGTTTAGGGTTTAGTGTTTAGGGTTTAGTGGTTAGGGCTTAGGTTTTGGGTTTGGGGTTTAGGATTTTAGGTTTAAGGGTTTTTGTTTTAGGGTTTAGGGTTTAGGGTTAGGTTTTAGTTTCTGGGGTCATGGTTTAGGGTTTAGGGTTTAATGTTTAGGGTTTTACGGTTTAGAGTTAGGGTTTAGGGTTTAGTGTTTAGTGCTTAGGGTTTAGGGTTTAGGGTTTAGGGTTTAGGGTTTAGGGTTTAGAGTTTAGGGTTTTGGGTTTTGGGTTTTGGGTTTTGGGCTTAGGGTTCTGGATTTAGGGGTTAGGGTTTAGGGTTTAGGGTTTTAGGGTTTAGAGTTTATTGTTTTAGGGTTTAGTGTTTTAGGGTTTAGGGTTTATGGTTTAGGGTTAGGGTTTAGGTTTAGTGTTTAGGGTTTAGGGTTTAGGGTTTAGGGTTTAGGGTTTAGGTGTTTAGGTTTTAGGGTTTAGAGTTTAGTGTTTAGGGTTTTGCGTTTAGGGTTCTGGATTTAGGGGTAGGGTTTAGGGTTTAGGGTTTTAAGGTTTAGGGTTTATGGATTAGGGTTAGGTTTTAGTGTTTAGGTTTTAGGGTCTAGGGGATAGGGTTTAGGGTTTCGTGTTTAGGGTTTAGGGTTTAGGGTTATAGGGTTTAAGGTTATAGTGTTTATCATTTAGGGTTTAGGGTTTAGGGTTTAGGGTTTATGGTTTTGTGTTTTTGGTTCGGATTTACGTTTAGTGTTTAGGGTTTAGGGTTTGGGGTTTAGGGTTTAGGGTTTAGGGTTTAGGTGTTTAGGTTTTAGGATTTAGGGTTTAAGGTTTTGGATTTAGGGTTTAGGGTTTAGGTTTTACGGTTTTAGGGTTTAGGGTTTAGTGTTTTAGGGTTTTGGGTTTATGGTTTAGGGTTAGGGTTTAGGTTTAGTATTTAGGGTTTAGGGTTTTGGGTTTACGTGTTTAGGATTTAGGGTTTATGGTTTAGTGTTTAGGGTTTAGCGTTTAGCGTTTAAAGTTTAGGGTTTAGGGTTTTGGGGTTTAGGGTTTTGGGTTTTGAGTTTATGGTTCTGGATTTAGGGGTTAGGGTTTAGGGTTTAGGGTTTTAGTGTTTAGAGTTTATTGTTTCGGGGTTTAGGGTTTTAGGGTTTAGGGTGTATGGTTTAGGGTTAGGTTTTTGTGTTTAGGTTTTAGGGCCTAGGGTTTAGGGTTTAGGTTTTTGATTTAGGGATTAGTGCTTGGGGTTTACTGCTTAGTGATTAGTAGTTAGGGTTTAGGGCTTAGGGTTTGGGGTTTTGGGTTTAGGGTTTAAGGTTTTGGGTTTTGGGCGTAGGTTTTAGTGTTTTGGGTTTAATATTTTTTGTTTAGGGTTTAGGGCTTAGGGTTTAGGGTTTAGGGTTTTAGGTTTTAGGTTTTAGGGTTTAGGGTTTAGGGTTTACGCTTTGGGGTTATATGGTTTAGGGTTGCATTGTTTTGCGTTTAGGGTGTAGAGTTTAGGGTTTAGGGTTTATGGTTTTGGATTTGTGGTTGGGGTTTACGTTTAGTGTTTAAGGTTTAGGGTTTAGGGTTTAGGGTTTAGGGTTTAGGGTTCAGGGTTTAGGTGTTTTGGTTTCAAGATGTAGGGTTTAGGGTTTTGGATTTAGGGTTTAGCGTTTAGTGTTTTAGGGTTTAGGGTTTATGGTTTAGGGCTAGGGTTTAGGTTTAGTGTTTAGGGTTTAGGGTTTAGGGTTTTGGGTTTCGGGTTTTGGCGTTTAGGTTTTAGGGTGTATGGTTTAGTGCTTAGGGTTTAGGGTTTAGGGTTTAGAGTTTAGGGTTTAGGGTTTTGGGGTTTATGGTTTTAGGTTTTGGGTTTAGGGTTTTAGGGTTTAGAGTTTATTGTTTTAGGGTTTAGGGTTTTAGGGTTTAGGGTTTATGGTTTAGGGTTAGGTTTTAGTGTTTAGGTTTTAGGGTCTAGGGTTTAGGGTTTAGGTTTTCGATTTAGGGTTTAGGGTTTAGGGTTGATGGCTTAGTGATTAGTATTTAGGGTTTAGGGTTTAGGGTTTAAGATTTAGGGTTTTGGGTTTAGGGTTTAGGGTTTTGAGTTTAATGTTTATGGTATACGAGTTAGAGCTTGGGGTTTAGGGTTTAGGTTTTAGGTTTTAGGTTTTAGGGTTTAGGGTTTAGGGTTTAGGGTTATAGTGTTTAGCGTTTAGGGTTTAGAGTTTAGGGTTTAGGGTTTATGGTTTTGGGTTTGTGGTTGGGGTTTACATTTAGTGTTTAGGTTTTTGGGTTTAGGGTTTAGGGTTTAGGTGTTTAGGTTTTAGGATTTACGGTTTAGGGTTTTGGATTTAGGGTTGAGGGTTTTGGTTTTACGATTTTAGGGTTTACGATTTAGTGTTTTAAAGGTGAGCGTTTTAGGGTTTACGGTTTAGTGTTTAGGTTTTGGGTTTAGGGTTTAGGGTTTAGGGTTTAGAGTTTAGGGTTTAGGGTTTAAGGTTATAGGGTTTAGGGTTATAGTGTTTAGCGTTTAGGGTTTAGAGTTTAGGGTTTATGGTTTTGGGTTTGTGGTTGGTCTTTACGTTTAGTGTTTAGGGTTTGGGGTTTGGCGTTTAGGGTTGAGGGTTTAGGGTTTAGGTGTTTAGGTTTAAGGATTTAGGGTTTATGGTTTTTGATTTAGGGTTTAGGGTTTAGGTTTTACAGTTTTAGGGTTTGGGGTTTAGTGTTTTTGGGTTTAGGGTTTTAGGGTTTAGGGTTTAGTGTTTAGGTTTTGGGTTTAGGGTTTAGGGTTTAGGGTTTATGGTTTAGGGTTTAGGGCTTAGGGTTTTGGGTTTAGGGTTTAGGGTTTTGGGTTTAGGGTTTAGGGTTTAGGGTTAGGGATTGGATTTTAGGTTTAGGGTTTGGGGTTTAGGAATTAGAGTTTAGGGTTTAGGGTTTAGGTGTTAAGGTTTAAGGGTTTAGGTTTTAGGGTTTAGGGTTTAGGATTTAGGGTTTAGGGTTTAGGGTTTAGGGTTAGGGTTAGGGATTAGGGATTAGGGTTTTGGGTTTTGGGTTTTGGTGTTTAGTTTTTAGGGTTTAGGTTTTAGGGTTTAGGGTTTAGGGTTTAGGGTTTAGGGTTTAGAGTTTTAGGGTTTACGATTTTGGATTTACGGTTTAGTATTTAGAATTTAGGGTTTAGGGTTTAGGGTTTTGGGCTTAAGGATTAGGGTTGAGGGTTTAGGGCTTAGGGTTTAGGGTTTAGGGTTTTCGGGTTTGGGGTTTAGCGTTATGGGGTTTAGGGTTATTGGGTTAAGGGTCATGGGGTTTACGGTTTAGGGTTTACGATTTTGTGTTTAGGGTTTTGGGTTTAGGGTTATAGGGTTTTGGGGTTAGAGTTTCAGGTTTAGGGTTTAGGGATTCGGGCTAGGGTTTTGGGTTAGGGTTTTGGATTTAGGGTGTTGGGTTTTAGGTTTACGGTTTTAGGGATTAGAGTTTAGTTTTTTTTGGTTTAGGGTTTACGGTTTAGGGTTTAGTGTTTAGGGTTTAGGGTTTAGTGTTTAGGATTTAAGGTTTCGTTATTTATGTTTTAGTGTTTAGGTTTTAGGGTCTAGGGTTTAGGGTTTAGGGTTATTGATTTAAGGTTTAGGATTTAGGTTTAACGGCTTAGTGATTAGTATTTAGGGTTTAGGGTTTTAGGGTTTAGAGTTTAGTGTTTTTGGGTTTAGGGTTTACGATTTAGGGTTAGTGTTTAGGGTTTAGGGTTTAGGGTTTAGGATTTAGGGTTTAGTTGTTTATGTTTTAGTTTTTTGGTTTTTGGGTCTAGGGTTTAGGGTTTTCGATTTAGGGTTTAGGGTTTAGGGTTGATGGTTTAGTGATTCGTATTTAGGGTTTAGGATTTAGGGTTTACATTTTTTGGTTTAATGTTTATGGTTTAGGGTTTAGGGCTTAGAGTTTCAGGTTTTTGGTTTAATGTTTAGGGTTTAGGGTTTAGGGTTTAGGTTTTAGTGTTTAGGTTTTTCGGGTTTATGGTTTAGTGTTTAGGGTTTTGGTTTTTGGGTTTAGGGTTCTTGATTTAGGGGTTAGGGTTTAGAGTTTATTATTTTAGGTTTTAGTGTTTTACGGTTTAGGGTTAGGGTTTAGGTTTAGTGTTTAGGGTTTAGGGCTTAGGGTTTAGGGTTTTGGCTTTAGATGTTTAGGTTTTAGGGTTTAGGGTTTGGTGTTTAGGGTTTAGGGTTTAGGATTTAGGGTTTAGTTGTTTATGTTTTAGTGTTTAGGTTTTACGGTCTAGGGTTTAGGGTTTTCGATTTAGGGTTTAGGGTTTAGGGTTGACGACCTAGTGATTAGTATTTAGGGTTTTGGGTTTAGGGTTTAGGGTTTTGGGTTTAATGTTTATGGTTTAGGGTTTTGGGCTTAGGGTTTAGGGTCTTGGGTTTTAGGTTTTTGGATTTAGGGTTTAGGGTTATAGTTTGTAGGGTTATAGTGTTTTGGGTTTAGAGTTTAGAGTTTAGGGTTTAGGGTTTAGTGTTTAGCATTAAGGGTTTAGGGTTTAGGTTTTAGGGTTTTGGTTTTAGGGTTTTGGGTTTTTGGTTTTTAAGGTCTAGGGTCTAGGGTTTAGGGTTTAGGGTTTAGGGTTTTAAGGTTTAGAGTTTTAGGGTTTAGGGTTAGGGTTTAGGTTTAGTGTTTAGGGTTTAGGGTTTGGTGTTTAGGGTTTCGGGTTTAGATGTTTTGGTTTTAGGGTTTAGGGTTTGGTGTTTAGGGTTAGGGTTTAGGGTTTAGGGTTTAGGGTTTAGTGTTTAGGGGTTAGGGTTTAGTGTTTAGTATTTTGGGTTTAGTGTTTAGGTTTTAGGGTTTTGTTTTAGGTTTTAGGGTTTCGGGTTTAGGTGTTTAGATTTTTTGGTTTAGGTTTTACGATTTTGGGTTTTGGGTTTAGTGTTTTGAGTTTTTAAGGACTAGGGTTTACAGTTTACGGTTTGGGGTTTAGGTTTTAGGGTTTAGGGTTTAATGTTTAGGGTGTAGGGTTTAGGGTTTAGGGTTTAGTGTTTAGGGTTTAGGTTTTAGGGTTTAAGTTTTAGGGTTTGGGGTTTAAGGTTTAAGGTTTAGGGTTTAGGGTTTTAGGGTTTGGGGTTTAAGGTTTTGGGTTTAGGGTTTAGGGTTTTAGGGTTTAGAGTTTAGTGCTTTAGGGTTTAAGGTTTTGGGGTTTAGGGATTACGACTTAATGTTTAGTATTTAGGGTTTAGGTTTTAGGGTTTAGTGTTTTGGGTTTCGGGTTTAAGCTTTAGGGTTTTGGGTTTAAGGTTTATGGTTTAAGGCTTAGGTCTTAGGGTTTCGGTTTTAGGGTTTTAGGTTTTAAGGTTTAGGGTTTAGGGCTTAGGATTTAGGGTTTAGGGTTATAGGGTTTAGGGTTATTGTGTTTAAAGTTTAGGGTTTAGGGTTTAGGGTTGTAGGGTTTAGGGTTTAGGGTTTCGGATTTAAGGTTTAAGTGTTGGGGCTTGGGTTTTGGGTTAGGGTTTAGGGTTTAGCATTTTTAGTTTTTGGGGTTTAGGGTTTAGGGTTTAAGGTTTAAGGTTTATGGTTTAGGGTTTTGGGTTTAGGGTTTTGGGTTTTGGGTTTCGGGTTAGGGTTTAGAGTTTATTGCTTAGGCTTTAGGGTTTAGGGTTTAGGGTTTAGTTTTTAGGGTTTAGGTATTTAGGTTTTAGGGTTTAGGTTTTAGGGTTTCGGGTTTTGGCTTTTAGGGTTTAGGTTTCAGGGTTTAGGGTTTTGTATTTAGGGTTTAGGGTTTTGGATTTAGGGTTTAGTTTTTAGGGTTTAGGATTTTGGATTTGAGGTTTTGTGTTTAGGTTTAGGGATTAGGGTTTAGGGTTTAGGGTTTTGGGTTTAGGGCTTAGGGTTTAGGGTTTTGGATTTAGGGTGTAGGTCTTTATGTTTAAGGGTTTAGGGTTGAGGGTTTAGTTTTTAGGGTTTAGGATTTTGGATTTGGGGTGTAGGGTTTCGGGTTAGGGTTTAGGATTTATTGTTTAGGGTTTAGGATTTAGTGTTTAGGGTTTATGTTTTAGGTTTTAGGTATTTAGGTTTTAGGGTTTAGGTTTTAGGGTTTATGGTTTAGGATTTAAGGTTTAGGATTTTGGGGTTTAGGTTTTAGGGTTTAGGGTTTAGTGTTTAGGGTTTAAGGTTTAGTATTTAGGGTTTAGGGTTTAGGGTTTAGGGTTTAGGTTTTAGGGTTTAGGGTTTAGGATTTAGGGTTTAGTTTTTAGGGTTTAGGGTTTTGGATTTGGGGTTTTGGGTTTAGGGTTAGGGATTAGGGTTTAGGGTTTAGTGTTTAGGGTTTAGTGGTTAGGGCTTAGGGTTTTGGATTTAGGGTTTAGGTGTTTAGGTTTAAGGGTTTAGGTTTTAGGGTTTAGGGTTTAGGGTTTTGGGTATAGGGTTTAGGGTTTAGTTTCTAGGGTTATGGTTTAGGGTTGGGGGTTTAGGGTTGGGGGTTTAGTTTCTAGTGTTATGGTTTAGGGTTTAGGGTTTAGGGTTTAGGGTTTAGGACTAGGGTTTACGTTTAGTGTTTAAGGTTTAGGGTTTAGGGTTCAGGGTTTTGGGTTTAGGTGTTTATCTTTTTGGGTTTAGGGTTTAGTGTTTAGGGTTTAGGGTTTTGGATTTAGGGTTTAGGGTTTTGGGTTTAGGATTTTAGGGTTTAGGGTTTAGTGTTTTAGGGTTTAGGGTTTTAGGGTTTAGGGTTTAGGGTTTAGGTTTTAGGGTTTAGGGTTTAGGATTTAGGGTTTAGTTTTTTGGGTTTAGGGTTTTGGATTTGGGGTTTTGGGTTTCGGGTTAGGGATTTGGGTTTAGTGGTTAGGGCTTAGGGTTTTGAATTTGGGATTTGGTGTTTTGGTTTTGGGATTTAGGGTTTAGTGTTTTAGGTTTAGGGTTTAGGTTTTACGATTTTAGGGTTTTGGGTTTAGTGTTTTAGGGTTTTAGGGTTTTAGGGTTTAGGGTTTAGGGGTTGGGGTATAGGGTTTTAGGGTTTAGGGTTTAGGGTTTAGGGTTTAGGGTTTTGGATTTGGGGTTTAGGTGTTTAGGTTTAAGGGTTTAGGTTTTAGGGTTTAGGGTTTAGGGTTTTGGGTATAGGGTTTAGGGTTTAGTTTCTAGGGTTATGGTTTAGGGTTGAGGGTTTAAGGTTTAGGGTTTTAGGGTTTAGGGTTAGGGTTTTGGGTTTAGTGTTTAGGGCTTAGGGTTTAGGGTTTAGGGTTTAGGTGTTTAGGTTTTAGGATTAAGGTTTTAGGGTTTAGGATTTAGGGTTTAGGGTTTAGGTTTTAGGGTTTTGGGTTTTGGGATTAGGGTTTAGGGTTCAGGATTTTAGGGTTTAGAGTTTAGTGTTTTAGAATTTAGGTTTTAGGGTTTAGGATTTAGGGTTTAGGGTTTTGGATTTTCGGATTAGGGTTTAGGGTTTAGGGTTTTAGGGTTTAGAGTTTAGTGTTTTAGGGTTCGCGGTTTAGTGTTTAGTATTTAGGGTTTTGGGTTTAGGGTTTATGGTTTTGGGTTTAAGGTTTAGGGTTTAGGGTTTAGGGATTAGGTTTTAGGGTTTTGGATTTTCGAGTTTAAGGTTTAGGCTTTAGGGTTATAGGGTTTCATGTTTAGGGTTTAGGGTTTGGGACTAGGGTTTTAGGTTAGGGTTTAGGGTTTAGCGTTTATGGTTTTTTGGCTCTTGGGTTTAGGGTTTAGGGTTTTTAGTATTTAACGTTTATGGTTTAGGGATTAGGTGTTTAGGTTTTAGGGTTTAGGTTTTAGAGTTTAGGGTTTAGGGTTTGGGGTTTAGGGTTTTAGGGTTTAGGGTTTAGTGTTTAGTATTTAGGGTTTAGGGTTTTGGTTTTAGGGTTTTGGGTTTAGGGTTTAGGGTTTAGAGTTTAGGGGTTTAGGTTTTAGGGTTTAGGGTTTTGGGTTTACGGTTTAGGTTTTTAAGGTCTAGGGTTTAGGGTTTAGGGTTTAGGGTGTAGGGTGTTAGGGTTTAGAGTTAGGGTTTAGGGTTTAGTGTTTAGGGTTTAGGGTTTAGGGTTTAGGGTTTAGGGTTTAGGGTTTAGGTGTTTAGGTTTTAGGGTTTTGGGTTTAGGGTTTTGGGGTTTAGGTTTTAGGGTTTAGGGTTTATTGAGGGTTTATGGTTTAGGGTTTTAGGGTTTAGAGTTAGGGTTTAGGGTTTAGTGTTTAGGGTTTAGGGTTTAGGCTTTAGGCTTTAGGTGTTTAGGTTTTAGTGTTTAGCTTTTAGGGCTTAGGGTTTAGGGTTTAGGGTTTAGGGTTTGGGATTTAGGGATTAGGGTTTAGGGTTTAGGGTTTTATGGTTTAGAGTTTAGTGTTTTAGGGTTTAGGGTTTTAGGGTTTAGGGTTTAGTGTTTTAAGGTTTAGGGTTTTAGGCTTTTGGGTTTGGGGTTTAGGGTTTAGGGTTAGGGTTTAGGGTTTAGTGTTTAGTGTTTATGGTTTAGGTGTTTAGGTTTTAGGATTTAGGGTCTAGTGTTTTGGGTTTAGGGTTTAGGGTTTTGGATTTAGGGTTTAGGGTTTAGGTTTTACAGTTTTAGGGTTTAGGGTTTCGTGTTTTAGGGTTTAGGGTTTAGGGTTTAGGGGTTAGGGTTTAGGGTTTTGGATTTAGGGTTTAGGTGTTTAGGTTTAAGGGTTTAGGTTTTAGGATTTAGGGTTTAGGGTTTAGGGTTTAGGGTTTAGTTTCTAGGGTTATGGTTTAGGGTTGAGGGTTTAGGGTTTAGGGTTTAGGGTTACGGTTTAGGTTTAGTGTTTAGGGTTTAGAGTTTAGGGTTTAGGTGTTTAGGTTTAAGGGTTTTGGTTTTAGGGTTTTGGGTAATAGTGTTTAGGGTTTAGGGTTTAGCGTTTACGATTTTGGGTTTACGATTTAGGGTTTAGGGTTTAGGTGTTTAGTTTTTAGAATTATGGTTTTAGGGTCTAGGGTTTAGGTTTTAGGGTTTTGGGTTTTGGGTTTTGTGTTTTGGGTTTAGGGTTTAGGGTTTAGGGTTTTGGATTTAGGGTTTAGGGTTTAGGTTTTACGATTTAGGGTTTCATGTTTTAGGGTTTAGGGTTTTAGGGTTTGGGGTTTAGGGTTTGGGGGTTAGGGTTTAGGGTTTTGGATTTAGGGTTTAGATGTTTAGGTTTAAGGGTTTAGGTTTTTTTGATTTAGGGTTTAGGGTTTAGGGTATAGGGTTTAGGGTTTAGTTTCTAGGGTTATGGTTTAGGGTTTAGGGTTTAGGGTTATGGTTTAGGTTTAGTGTTTAGGGTTTAGGGTTTAGGAGTTAGGGTTTAGGTGTTTATGTTTTTGGGTTTAGGGTTTAGTGTTTAGGGTTTAGGGTTTAGGATTATGGATTTAAGTTTTTGGGTTTTGGGTTTACGCATTTAGGGTTTAGGGTTTAGTGTTTTAAGGTTTAGGGTTTTAGGGTTTAGGGTTTATGGTTTAGGTTTTAGAGTTTAGTATTTAGTATTTAGGGTTTAGTTTTTACGGTTTAGGGTTTTGGATTCGTGGTTTTGGGTTTACGGTTAGGGATTAGGGCTTAGGGTTTAGTGTTTAGGGTTTAGTGGTTAGGGCTTAGGGTTTTGGATTTGGGGTTTAGGTTTTTAGGTTTAAGGGTTTTGGGTATAGGGTTTAGGTTTTAGTTTCTAGGGTTATGGTTTAGGGTTGAGGGTTTAAGGTTTAGGGTTTTAGGGTTTAGAGTTAGGGTTTAGGGTTTAGTGTTTAGGGCTTAGGGTTTAGGGTTTACGGTTTAGGGTTTAGGGTTTAGGTGTTTAGGTTTTAGGATTAAGGTTTTAGGGTTTAGGATTTAGGGTTTAGGGTTTAGGTTTTAGGGTTTAGGGTTTTGGGTTTTGGGATTAGGGTTTAGGGTTCCGGGTTTTAGGGTTTAGAGTTTAGTGTTTTACAATTTAGGATTTAGGGTTTAGGGTTTAGGTTTTAGGGTTTAGGGTTTTGGATTTTCGGATTAGGGTTTAGGGTTTAGGGTTTTAGGGTTTAGAGTTTAGTGTTTTAGGGTTTATGGTTTACGGTTCGCGGTTTAGTGTTTAGTATTTAGCGTTTAGGGTTTAGGGTTTAGGGTTTAGGGCTTAGGTTTTAGGGTTTAGGGTGTTAGGGTTTAGGGTTTAGGGTTTAGGGTTATAGGGTTTCAAGTTTAGGGTTTAGGGTTTGGGGCTAGGGTTTTAGGTTAGGGTTTAGGGTTTAGCGTTTAGGGTTTTTGGGTTCTAGGGTTTAGGGTTTAGGGTTTAGGGTTTAGGGTTTAGGGTTTAGGGTTTAGGGTTTAGGGTTTCGAGTTAGGGTTTAGGGTTTAGTATTTAACATTTAGGGTTTAGGGATTAGGTGTTTAGGTTTTAGGGTATAGGTTTTAGAGTTTAGGGTTGAGGACTTGGGGTTTAGGGTTTATGGATTAGGGTTTTGGGTTCAGGGTTTAGGGTTAAGGGATTTGGATTTAGGTTAGGGTTTAGGGTTTAGGGTTTAGGGTTTTTGGGTTCTAGGGTTTAGGGTTTAGTGTTTAGGGTTTAGGGTTTAGGTGTTTAGGTTTTGGGATTTAGGGTTTAGTGTTTTGGGTTTAGGGTTTAGGGTTTTGGATTTAGGGTTTAGGGTTTAGGTTTTATGGTTTTAGGGTTTTGGGTTTAGTGTTTTAGGGTTTAGGGTTTTGGATTTAGGGTTTAGGTGTTTCGATTTAAGGGTTTTGGTTTTAGGGTTAGCGTTTAGCGTTTGACATTTACGATTTTGGGTTTATGGTTTGGGGCATCAGGTTTAGGGTTTAGGGGTTGGGGCTAGGGTTTTGGGTTAGGGTTTAGGGTTTAGCGTTTAGGGTTTTTGGGGTCTAGGGTTTAGCGTTTAGGGTTTAAGGTTTAGGGGTTAGGGTTTAGGGTTTATGGTTTTGGGTGAGGGTTTAGGGTTTAGGTTTTAGGGTTTAGGGTTTAGGGTTTTGGGGTTTAGGGTTTAGGTTTTAGGGTTTAGGGTTTTAGGATTTAGGGTTTAGGGTTTAGGGTTAGGGTTTAGGGTTTAGTGTTTAGGGTTTAGGGTTTAGGTGTTTAGGTTTTAGGATTTAGGGGTTAGTGTTTTGGGTTTAGGGTTTAGTGTTTTGGATTTAGGGTTTAGGGTTTTGGTTTTACGATTTTAGGGTTTAGGGTTTAGTGTTTTACGGTTTAGGGTTTTAGGGTTTAGGGTTTTGGGATTAGGGTTAGGGTTTTGGATTTAGGGTTTAGGGTTTAGGTTTTATGATTTTAGGGTTTATAGTTTAGTGTTTTAAGGTTTAGGGTTTAGGGTTTTGGGATTAGGGTTAGGGTTTAGGGTTTAGTGTTTTATGGTTTAGGGTTTAGGGTTTAGGGTTTGGGATTTAGGGATTAGGATTTAGGGTTTAGGGTTTTATGGTTTAGAGTTTAGTGTTTTAGGGTTTACGGTTTTTGGGTTTAGGGGGTTTTGGGCTTAAGGTTTAGGATTTGGGGTTTAGGGCTTAGGGTTAAGGGTTTAGGGTTTAGGGTTTTAGTGTTTAGGGTTTTGAGTTTAGGGTTTAGGGTTATAGGTTTTAGGGTTTAGGGTTTAGGGTTATAGGGTTTCACATTTAGGGTTTAGGGTTTGGGGCTAGGGTTTTGGGTTAGGGTTTAAGGTTTAGTGTTTAGGGTTTTTGGGGTGTAGGGTTCAGGGTTTAGTGTTTAAGGTTTAGGGTTTAGGTGTTTATAGTTTCGTGTTTTAGGGTTTAGGGTTTAGGGTTTTAGGGTTTAGGGATTTGGGTTAGGGTTTAGGGTTTAGTGTTTAGGCTTTAGGCTTCAGGCTTTAGGTGTTTAGGTTTTAGTGTTTAGCTTTTAGGGCTTAGGGTTTAGGGTTTAGGGTTTAAGGTTTGGGATTTAGGGATTAGGGATTGCAGGGTTTTTGGGATTTATG
>NW_026651929.1:0-31908 GCF_029873635.1 Malania oleifera | reverse complement strand
ACCCTGACCTAAAAACCCTAAATCCTAAACACTCTCAAACCCCTAACCCTTAATACCCTAACCGTAAACACCTAAAAAACCCATTCAACACTAAAACCTAAACCCAAAACCCAAAACTCAAAACACAAAAACCTAAACGAAAAAACCTAAACACCTAAACCCTAAACCCCAAACCGTAAACCATAAACCCTAGACACTAAACCCTAAACCCTAACTCTAAACCCTAAACCCTAAACCCTAAACCTTAAACCTTAAACCCTGAGCCATAAATCGTAAAACAAAAACACCTAAACCCTAAACCCTAACTCTAAACCCTAAACCCAAAACCGTAAACCCTAAACCTTATGCCCAAAACCCTAAACCCTAGACTTAAAACCGTAAAACCTAAACACCTAAACGTTGAATCATAAACTCTAAAACACAAACCCCAAACCCTAAACCATAAACACAAAATCGTAAACCCTGAATCCTAAAACCTAAACCCTAAAACCCTAAACCCTAAACCCTAAATAAAAAACCCTAAATCTAAAAAACGAAACCCTAAACCCAAGAACCTAAACCCTAAACCCTAAACACTAAATCTTAAACCCTAAACCCTAAATTATAAACACTAAAACCCTAAACCCTAAACCCTAAACCCTAAACCATAAATCGTAAACACTAAACCCTAAACCCTAAACCCTAAACCCTATGCCCTAAACCCTAAACCCTAAACCTTAGACTTAAAACCCTAAAACCTAATCACCTAAACCCTAAACCCTAAACCCTAAAACCTAAACCCCAAACCCTAAACCCTAAACAATAAATCCTAAACTCTAAACCCTAAAACCCTAAACCCTAAACCCTAAATCCAAAACCCTAAACCCTAAAACTTAAACACCTATACTCTAAACCCTAAAACCTAAAACCTAAACCCTAAAACCTTAAACCCAAAACCCTAAAAGCTAAACCCTAAAACCTAAACACCTAAACCCTAAACCCTAAAACCTAAACCCTAAACCCTAAACCTTAAACCCAAAAAACTAAATCCAAAACCCTAACCCTAAATTCAAAACCTGAACCCTATAACCTTAAACCCTAAAATACAAAACCCTAAACCCTAAAACCCTAAACCATAAAATCTAAACCCTCAATCCAAAACCCTAAACCCTAAAACCTTAACCCAAAACCCTAAACTCTAAACCCTAAGACTTAACACCTAAACCCTAAACCCAAAGCCCTAAACCTTAAACCCAAAATCCCAAAACCTTAAACCGTAAACACTAAATCCTAAAGCCTAAAACCTAAACACTTAAGTTGTAAACCGTAAACCGTAAACCATAAACCCTAAACCCTAAACGCTAAACCCTAAATCATAAACCCTAAACACAAAACCCTAAACCCAAACTGCAAACACTAAACCCCAAACCATAAACTCTAAACCCTAAAACCTAAACAAAAAAACCTAAACACCTGAACCCTAAATCCAAAACCCTAACACTAAACCCTAAAACCTAACTCGAAAACCCAAAACTCTAAACCCAAAACCCTAAACACTAAACCCTAAACCCTGTACCCTAGACCCAAAACTGTAAAACGTAAATACCTAAACCCTAAACCCTAAACCCTAAACCCTAAACCCTAAACCCTAAACCCTAAACCCTAAACCACAAACCCTAAATACTAAACACTAAATCGTAAACCCTAAACCCTAGACCCTAAATCGTAAAATCGTAAACCCAAAACCCTAATCCCTAAACCCTAAACCCTAAACCCAAAAACCATAAACCTAAAACACTAAACCCAGAACCCTAAAACCCTAAACCCTGAACCCTAAATCCAAAACCCTAAACCCTAAACCTTCAAACCTAAACCCAAAAACCTAAACACCTAAACCCTAATCCTTAAACACTAAACCCTGAACAATAAACCCTAAACACTAAACCCAAACTGTAAACCCAAACTGTAAACCCAAAACCCCAAACCCTAAACCACAAACCCTAAACCCTAAACCCTAACGATTAAATACAAAACACTAAACCCTAAACCCTAAGCCCTAAGCCCTAAACCCTAAACCTTAAACCCAAAATGTAAAACCCTAAACCCTAAATCGTAAACCCTAAAAAACTAAACCCTAAACCCTAACACACTAAACCGTAAACCGTCAACCCTAAACCCTAAACCCTAAACCCTAAACCAAAAACCATAAACCAAAAATCTTAAACCCTAAAACCCTAAACCCTAAACACTAAACCCTAAACCCTAAACCCTAAATACTAAACCCTACACCCAAACTCTAAACCCTAAACGCCAAACCATAAATCCAAATCCCCTAAGCCTAAACCCTAAACACAAAACGTTAAACCCTAGACCCAAAAAACACCAAACTACAAACCCTAAACCCAAAAACCTAAACTCTAAACCTTAAACACCTAAACCATAAACCATAAACCATAAACCCTACAGCAAAAACCCTAAACCCTAAACACTTAAACCCTAAGCCCTAAACCCTAAAGCCAAAATACTAAACACTAGACCCCAAACCATAAGCCCTAAGCCATAAACCCAAAGCCTTAAACCCAGAATAAAAAGCCTTAAACCGTAAACCCTAAATTCTAAACACTAAACCGTAAAACCTAAAACCTAAACCCGAAAATCGTAAACCCTAAAACACTAAACCCTATACCCTAAAACCCAAAACCCAAAACCCTAAATCCAAAACCTTAAACCCTAAACCCGAAACCATAAACCCTAAAACCTAAACACCTTAACCCAAAACCCTAAACCCCAAACCATAAACCCTAAACACAAAATGCTAAACCCTTACTCTAAACCCTAAACCCCAAACCCTAAATGCTAAACTTTATGCCCTAAACCCTAAACCCTAGATTCAAAACCCTAAAACCTAAACACCTAAACCCCAAGCCCTAAACCCTAAACCCTAAACCCTAAACCCTAAACACTAAACACTAAATCCTAAACCCTAAACCCTAAACCCTAAACCCTAAACCCTAAACCCAAAACCATAAAACCCTAAACCCTAAACCCTAAATCCAAAACCCTAAACCCTAAACCCTAAACCCTAAACCCTAAACCCTAAACCCTAAACCCTAAACCCAAAACCCAAAACCCCAAAACCTTAAACCCTAAACACTAAACCCTAAACCCTAAAACCTAAAGCCTAAAAGCTAAACACCTAAACCCTAAACCCAAAACCCTAAACCCTAAACACTAAATCCGAAACCCCCTACCCTGAACTCTAAACCCTGAACCCTAAAACCCTAAACCCTAAAACACTAAACCGTAAACCCTAAAACCCTAAACCCTAAACCCTAAACCCTAAACCTTAAATCCATAACCCTAAACCCTAAACCCTAAACCCTAAAACCTAAACCAGAAAACGTAAACACCTAAACCCTAAACCCGAAACCCTAAATCATAAACCCTAACAACTAAACCCTAACACTAAACCCTAAAACCTAAATCCCAAACCCTAAACTGTAAACCCTAAACCCTGCACCCTACACCCTAAACTCTAAAACCTAAACACCTAAACCGTAAACGCTAAACCCTAAACCCTAAACCTTAAAACCCTAAACCCTAAACCATAAACGCTAAATCAAATACCCTAAACCCTAAACCTTAAACCCTCAACCCAAAACCCTAAACACTAAACCCTAAATACTAAACACTAAACCGTAAACCCTAAACCCTAGACACAAAACCCTAAGACCCTAAACCGAAAACCCCAAACCGTAAACCCTAAACCATAAACCCTAAACCCTAAACCCCAAACCCTAAACCATAAACCCTAAACACTAAACCCGAAACCCCCTATCGTGAACTCTAAACCCTGAACCCTAGAACCCTAAACCCTAAAACACTAAACTGTAAACCCTAAAACCCTAAACCCTAAACCTTAAATCTATAACCCTAAACCCTAAACCCTAAACCCTAAAACCTAAACCAGAAAACGTAAACACCTAAACCCTAAACCCGAAACCCTAAATCATAAACCCTAACAACTAAACCCTAACACTAAACCCTAAAACCTAAATCCCAAACCCTAAACCGTAAACCCTAAACCCTGCACCCTACACCCTAAACTCTAAAACCTAAACACCTAAACCGTAAACGCTAAACCCTAAACCCTAAACCCTAAACCTTAAAACCCTAAACCCTAAACCATAAACGCTAAATCAAATACCCTAAACCCTAAACCTTAAACCCTCAACCCAAAACCCTAAACACTAAACCCTAAATACTAAACACTAAACCGTAAACCCTAAACCCTAGACACAAAACCCTAAGACCCTAAACTGAAAACCCCAAACCGTAAACCCAAAACCATAAACCCTAAACCCTAAACCCTAAACCCTAAACAATAAACCCTAAACACTAAACCCTCAACCCTAACTCTAAACCCTAATCCCCAAACCGTAAACAGTAAACCCTATGCCCTAAACCTTAAACCCTAGCCTCAAAACCCTAAAACCAAAACACCTAAACCCTAAACCCTAAATCCTAAACAGTACGCACTAGATCCTAAACCTTAAACCCTAACCCTAAAACCCTACTCCCTAAACCGTAAACTATGAACCATAAACCCTAAAACCTAAACACCTAAACCCCAAAACCTTAAACCCTAAACCCTAAACCTCAAAACCTAAACCCTAAAACCTAAATATCTAAACCCCAAACCCTAAACCATAAAACCCTAAACCCTAAACCAAAAACCCTAAAACCTAAACCCTAAAACCTAAACACCTAAACCCTAAACCCTAAACCCCAAAACCATAAACCCTAAACCCTAAACCCTAAACCCTAAAACCTAAACCCTAAAACCTAAACATCTAAACCCCAAACCCTAAACCCTAAACCCTAAACACTAAACACTAAACCCTAAACCCTAACCCTGAACTCAAAACCATGAACCCTAAAACCCTAGACCCTAAAACACTAAACCCAAAACCCTAAAACCCTAAACCCTAAACCGTAAACCCAAAATCCAAAACCATAAACCCTAAGCCCTAAACCCAAACCCAAAACCCTAAAACTTAAAATATAAAACCTAAACACCAAAACCCTAAACCGTAAATCGTAAATCCTAAACCATAAACACATAACCCTAAACCCTAACCCAAAACACTAAACCCTAAACCCTAACTTTACACCGTAACCCCTAAACTCTAAACCCTACACCCTAGACCCTAAACTGTAAAACCTAAACACCTAAACCCTAAACCCTAAACGCTAAATCCAAAACCCTAAACACTAAACCTTTGACCAAGACCATAAACCCTAAACCCTAAACCCTAAATACAAAACACTAAACCATAAACCGTAAACCGTAGACCCTAAACCCTGAAACCCTAAACCATAAACCCTATAACCCTAAACCTCAAAACACTAAACCCTAAACCCTAAAACCCTAAACCCTAAACCCTAAATCAAAAACCCTAAACCCTAAACCCAAAACCATTAACCATAAACACTAAACCCTAAACCCTAACTCTAAACTGTAAACCCCAAACACTAAACCCTAAACCCTTTGCCCTAAACCTTAAACCCTAGACTGAAAACCTGAAAACCTAAACACCTAAACCCTAAACGCTAAACCCAAAACCCAAAACCCTAAAACACTAAACCCAAAATCCAAAACTCTAAAACCTAAACACTAAAACCTAAACACCCAAACCCTAAACCCAAAACACTAAACCCTAAACCCCAAAACCTTAAACCCTAAACCCTACACCCTAAACCCTAAAACGCAAACCCTAAAACCTAAACATCTAAGCCCCAAACCCGAAACCCTAAACCTGAAACCCTAAACACTAAACCCTAAAGCCTAAACACTAAACCCTAATCCCCAACCACGAACTCCAAACCACAAACCAGAAAACCCTAAACCCTAAAACACTAAACCCTAAACCCTAAAAACCTAAACGCTAAACTATAAACCCTAAATCCAAAACCCCAAACCCTAAACCTTAAACCCTAAAACCTAAAATAAACACCAAAACCCTAAACCATAAACCCGTAAACACTAAACCATAAACCCTAAACCCTAAACACTAAACCGTTAACCCTAAACCCTAAACCCTACACCCTACACACAGAACTATAAAGCCTAAACACCTAAACCCTAAACCCTAAACCCAAAATCCAAAACCCTAAACCCTAAACCTTTGACCCAAAACCCAAAACCCGAAATACAAAACACTAAACCATAAACCCTAAACCGTAGACCCTAAACCCTGAAATTCTAAACCCAAAACCTTAAACCCTGAACCCTAAACCCTAAACCCTATAACCCTAAACCCTAAAACACTAAACCCTAAACCCTAAAACCCTAAACCCTAAACCCTAAACCCTAAATCCAAAACCCAAAACCTTAAACCCAAAACTCTAAACCCTAAACCCAAAACCATAAACCAAAAACACTAAACCCCAAACCCTAACTCTAAACCGTAAACCCCAAACACTAAACCCTAAATCCTTTACCCTAAACCCTAAACCCTGGACTTAAAACCTGAAAACCTCAACACCTAAACCCTACACCCTAAACCCTAAACCCTAAACCCTAAACACTAATCGTAAACCCTAAACCCTAAACCCTAAACCCTAAAATCGTAAACCCTAAATCGAAAATCCAAAACTATTAAACCTAAACCCTAAAACCTAAACACCTAAACCCTAAGCCCTAAACCCTAAACCATAAATCCCAAAACCTTAAACCCTAAACACTAAAACCTAAAGCCTAAAATCTAAACACCTAAATCGTAAACCCTAAACCATAAACCCTAAACCCCAATCCCTAAACACTAAACCCTAACCTTAATCCTAAACTCTAAACCTTGAATCCTAAAACCCTAAACCCTAAAACACTAAACCATAAACCCTAAGCCCCAAACCCTAAACCATAAATCCCAAAACCTTAAACCCTAAACACAAAACCCTAAACACTAAAACCTAAAGCCTAAAACCTGAAAACCTAAACCGTAAACACTAAACTATAAGCCCTAAACCCTAATCCCTAAACACTAAACCCTAAACCCTAACCCTAACCTCTAAACCCTGAATCCTAAAACCCTAAACCCTAAAACACTAAACCTTAAACCCTAAAACCCTAACACTAAACCCTTAACCCTAAACCCTAACCCTGAACTCTAAACCCTGAATCCTAAAACCCTAAACCCTAAAACCCTAAACCCTAAAACCCTAAAACCTAAACCCTAAACCCTAAACCCTAAATCGAAAACCCTAAACCCTAAACCCAAAAACCTAAACTCTAAACCCTAAACACCTAAACCATAAACCCTAAACCCTAAACCCAAAAGCCAAAACCATAAACCCTAAGCCCTAAACCCAAAATACTAAACACTAGACCCTAAACCCTAAGCCCTAAGCGATAAACCCAAAACCTTAAACCCAAAATGAAAAACCCTAAACCCTAAACCCAAAATTCCAAAGACTAAATCATAAAACCTAAAACCTAAACCCTAAAATCGTAAACCCTAAAAAACTAAAACCTATACCGAAAAACCCAAAACCCAAAACCATAAATCCAAAACCCTAAACCCTAAACCATAAACCATAAACCCTAAAACGTAAACCCAAAAACCTAAACATCTTAACCCCACACCCTAAACCCTAAACCCTAAACCATAAACCCTAAACACAAAATGCTAAACCCTTACTCTAAACCCTAAACCCCAAACCCTAAATGCTAAACCTTATGCCCAAAACCCTAAACCCTAAACCCTAGACTCAAAACCCTAAAACCTAAACACCTAAACCCTAAGCCCTAAACCCTAAACACTAAATCCTAAACCCTAAACCCTAAACCCTAAACCCTAAAGCCTACACCCTAAACCCTAAAACCCTAAACCCTAAACCCTAAATCCTAAATCTTAAACCCTAAACCCTAAAACCTAAACACCTAAACCCAAAACCCTAAGCCCTAAACCCTAAACCCTAAACCCCAAAACCTTAAACCCTAAACACTAAACCCTAAACCCAAACACATAAAGCCCAAAAGCTAAACACCAAAACCCTAAACCCTAAACACTAAACCCGAAACCCCCTACCCTGAACCCGAAAACCCTAAACCCTAAAACACTAAACCGTAAACCCTAAATCCCTAGACCCCAAACCTTAAATCCATAACCCTAAACCCTAAACTTTAAAACCTAAACCAAAAAACGTAAACACCGAAACCCTAAACCCGAAACCCTAAATCATAAACCCTAAACACTAAACCCTAAACCCTGAACAGCAAACCCTAAACCCTAAACCTTAAACCCTACACCCTAGACCAAAAACTCTAAAACCTAAATACCTAAACCGGTAACCCTAAACCCTAAACCCTAAATACTAAACCCTAAACCCTAAACCCTAAACCCTAAAACCCTAAACCCTAAACTATAAACGCTAAATCCAAAACCCTAAACCCTAAACCTTAAACCCTAAACCCAAAATCGTAAACACTAAACCCTAAATTCTAAACACTAAACCGTAAACCCTAAACCCTAGACACAAAACCCTAACACCCTAAACCATAAACCCTAAACCCTAAACCCTAAACCATAAACCCTAAACACTAAACTCTAATCCCCAAACCGTAAACCCTAAACCCTATGCCCTAAACCTTAAACCCTAGACTCAAAACCCTAAAACCAAAACACCTAAACCCTAAACCCTAAAACCTAAAACCTAAACCCTAAATCCTAAACCCTAAAAACTAGATCCTAAACCCCAAACCCTAAACCCTAAAACCCTACTCCCTAAATCGTAAACCATAAACCCTAAAACCTAAACACCTAAACCCTAAAACCATAAACCCTAAACCCTAAACCCTAAACCCTAAAACCGAAATATCAAAACCTCAAACCCTAAACCCTAAACCCTAAACCCTAAACCATAAACCCCAAAACCAAAACACCTAAACCCTAAACCGTAAACCCTAAACCGTAAACCCTAAACCCTAAACCCCAAAACCTTAAACCTTAAACCCTGAACCCTAAAACCTAAACCGTAAAACTTAAACATCTAAACCCAAAACCCTAAACCCTAAACACTAAAACCTAAAACCTAAACCCTAAAATCGTAAACCCTAAAACACTAAACCCTATACCCAAAAACCCAAAACCCAAAACCCAAAACCCTAAATCCAAAACCCTAAACCCTAAACCCTAAACCATAAACCCTAAAACGTGAACCCAAAAACCTAAACACCTTAACCCTAAACCCTAAACCCTAAACCCTAAACCCTAAACACAAAACGCTAAACCCTTACTCCAAACCCTAAACCCCAAACCCAAAATGCTAAACCTTATGCTCTAAACCCTAAACCTTAAACCCTAGATTCAAAATACTAAATCATAAACACCTAAACCCTAAGCCCTAAACCCTAAAACCTAAACCCTAAGCCCTAAACACTAAATCTTAAACCCTAAACCCTAAAACCCTAAACACTAACCCTAAATCCAAAATCCTAAACCCTAAACCCTAAAACCTAAGCTCCTAAACCCTAAACCCTAAGCCCAAAACCCCAAAACCTTAAACCCTAAACACTAAACCCTAAACCCTAAAACCTAAAGCCTAAAAGCCAAACACCTAAGCCCTAAACCCTAAACACTAAACCCGAAACCCCCTACCCTGAACTCTAAAGCCTGAACCCTAAAACCTAAAACCCTAAACCCTAAAACACTAAACCGTAAACCCTAAAACCCTAGACCCTAAAACTTAAATCCATAACCCTAAACCCTAAACTTTAAAACCTAAATCAAAAAACGTAAACACCTAAACCCTAAACTTGAAACCCTGATTCATAAACCCTAAACACTAAACCCTAAACCCTAACTTTAAACCCTAAACCCTAAACACCAAACCCTAAACCCTAAACCTTAGACCAAAAACTTTAAAACCTAAATACCTAAACCGTAAATCCAAAACCCTAAACCCTAAATACTAAACCCTAAACCCTAAACCATAAAACCCTAAACCCAAAACTATAAACGCTAAATCCCAAACCCTAAACCCTAAACCTTAAACCCTAAACCCAAAACCCTAAACACTAAACCCTAAATACTAAACACTAAACCGTAAACCCTAAACCCTAGACACAAAACCATGACACCCTAAACCGAAAATCCTAAAACATAAACCCAAAACCCAAAACCCTAAACCATAAACCCTAAACACTAAACGCTAATCACCAAATCGTAAACCCTAAACCCTATGCCCTAAACCTTAAACCCTTGACTCAAAACCCTAAAACCTAAACACCAAAAACCTAGACCCTAAAACCTAAAACCTTAACCCTAAATCCTAAACCCTAGACACTAAATCCTAAACCCTAAACCCTAAACCCTAAAACCCTACTCCTTAAATCGTAAACCATAAACCCAAAACCTTAAACCCTAAACCATAAACCCTAAACCCCAAAACCTAAACCCTAAAACCTAAATATCTAAACCCCAAACCCTAAACCCTAAACCCTAAACCCTAAACCACAAACCCTAAAACCTAAACACCTCAACCCAAAACCCTAAACCCTAAACCCCAAAACCTTAAACCCTAAACCCTAAACCGTAAAACCTAAACCGTAAAACCTAAACATCTAAAGCCTAAACCCTAAACCCTAAACCCTAAACACTAAACCCTAAACCCTAAACACTAAACCCTAAACCCTATTTATGAACTCTAAACCACGAACCCTAAAACCCTAAACCCTAAAACACTAAACCCTAAACCCTAAAACCCTAAACCCTAAACCGTAAACCCTAAATCCAAAACCCTAAACCCAAACCCCAAACCCTAAAACCTAAAATAAAAAACCTAAACACCAAAACCCTAAACCGTAAATCGTAAACCCAAACCATAAACCCTAAACACATAAACCTAAACCCTAAACCCAAAACACTAAACCCTAAACCCTAGCTCTAAACCCTAAACCCTAAACCCTAAACCCTACACCGTAGACCGTAAACTGTAAAACCTAAACACCTAAACCCTAAACCCTAAATGCTAAATCCAAAACCCTAAACCCCAAACATTTGACCCATGACCGTAAACCCTAAACCTTAAACCCCAAATACAAAACACTAAACCGTAAACCCTAAACCGTAGACCCTAAACCCTGAAACCCTAAACCTGAAACCCTAAACCCTAAACCCTAAACCCTAACCCTAAACCCTATAACCCTAAACCCCAAAGCACTAAACCCAAAACCCTAAAACCCTAAACCCTAAACCCTAAACCCTAAACCCTAAACCCTAAACCATAAACCCTAAACACAAAATGCTAAACCCTTACTCTAAACCCTAAACCCCAAACCCTAAATGCTAAACCTTATGCCCAAAACCCTAAACCCTAAACCCTAGACTCAAAAACCTAAAACCTAAACACCTAAACCCTAAACCCTAAACCCTAAACCCTAAACACTAAATCCTAAACCTTACACCCTAAACCCTAAACCCTAAAGCCTACACCCTAAACCCTAAAACCCTAAACCCTAAAACCTAAATCCTAAATCCTAAACCCTAAACCCTAAAACCTAAGCTCTTAAACCCCAAACCCTAAGCCCAAAACCCTAAACCCTAAACCCCAAAACCTTAAACCCTAAACACTAAACCCTAAACCCAAAAACATAAAGCCTAAAAGCTAAACACCAAAACCCTAAACCCTAAACACTAATCCCGAAACCCCTACCCTGAACCCAAAAACCCTAAACCCTAAAACACTAAACCGTAAACCTTAAATCCCTAGACCCCAAACCTTAAATCCATAACCCTAAACCCTAAACTTTAAAACCTAAACCAAAAAACGTAAACACCGAAACCCTAAACCCGAAACCCTAAATCATAAACCCTAAACACTAAACCCTAAACCCTGAACAGCAAACCCTAAACCCTAAACCTTAAACCCTACACCCTAGACCAAAAACTCTAAAACCTAAATACCTAAACCGGTAACCCTAAACCCTAAACCCTAAATACTAAACCCTAAACCCTAAACCCTAAACCCTAAAACCCTAAACCCTAAACTATAAACGCTAAATCCAAAACCCTAAACCCTAAACCTTAAACCCTAAACCCAAAACCGTAAACACTAAACCCTAAATACTAAACACTAAACCGTAAACCCTAAACCCTAGACACAAAACCCTAACACCCTAAACCATAAACCCTAAACCCTAAACCCTAAACCATAAACCCTAAACACTAAACTCTAATCCCCAAACCGTAAACCCTAAACCCTATGCCCTAAACCTTAAACCCTAGACTCAAAACCCTAAAACCAAAACACCTAAACCCTAAACCCTAAAACCTAAAACCTAAACCCTAAATCCTAAACCCTAAAAACTAGATCCTAAACCCCAAACCCTAAACCCTAAAACCCTACTCCCTAAATCGTAAACCATAAACCCTAAAACCTAAACACCTAAACCCTAAAACCATAAACCCTAAACCCTAAACCCTAAACCCCAAAACTTAAACCCTAAAACTGAAATATCAAAACCTCAAACCCTAAACCCTAAACCCTAAACCCTAAACCTTAAACCATAAACCCCAAAACCAAAACACCTAAACCCTAAACCCTAAACCCTAAACCGTAAACCCTAAACCCTAAACCCCAAAACCTTAAACCTTAAACCCTGAACCCTAAAACCTAAACCGTAAAACTTAAACATCTAAACCCAAAACCCTAAACCCTAAACCCTAAACCCTAAACACTAAACCCTAAACCCTAAACACTTAAACCCTAAACCCTAAAGCCAAAACCATAAACCCTAAACCCCAAACCCTAAATACTAAACACTAGACCCTAAACCCTAAGCCCTAAGCCATAAACCCAAAACCTTAAACCCAAAATGAAAAACCCTAAACCCTAAACCCTAAATTCTAAACACTAAATCGTAAAACCTAAAACCTAAACCCTAAAATCGTAAACCCTAAAACACTAAACCCTATACCCAAAAACCCAAAACCCAAAACCCAAAACCCTAAATCCAAAACCCTAAACCCTAAACCCTAAACCATAAACCCTAAAACGTAAACCCAAAAACCTAAACACCTAAACCCTAAACCCTAAACCCTAAACCCTAAACCCTAAACCCTAAACACAAAACGCTAAACCCTTACTCCAAACCCTAAACCCCAAACCCAAAATGCTAAACCTTATGCTCTAAACCCTAAACCTTAAACCCTAGATTCAAAATACTAAATCATAAACACCTAAACCCTAAGCCCTAAACCCTAAAACCTAAACCCTAAGCCCTAAACACTAAATCTTAAACCCTAAACCCTAAAACCCCAAACCCTAACCCTAAATCCAAAATCCTAAACCCTAAACCCTAAAACCTAAACACCTAAACCCTAAACCCTAAGCCCTAAACCCCAAAACCTTAAACCCTAAACACTAAACCCTAAACCCTAAAACCTAAAGCCTAAAACCTAAACACCTAAACCCTAAACCCTAAACACTAAACCCGAAACCCCCTACCCTGAACTCTAAACCCTGAACCCTAAAACCTAAAACCCTAAACCCTAAAACACTAAACTGTAAACCCTAAAACCCTAGACCCTAAAACTTAAATCCATAACCCTAAACCCTAAACTTTAAAACCTAAATAAAAAAACGTAAACACCTAAACCCTAAACTTGAAACCCTGATTCATAAACCCTAAACACTAAACCCTAAACCCTAACTTTAAACCCTAAACCCTAAACACCAAACCCTAAACCATAAACCTTAGACCCTACACCTTAGACCAAAAACTTTAAAACCTAAATACCTAAACCGTAAATCCAAAATCCTAAACCCTAAATACTAAACCCTAAACCCTAAACCATAAAACCCTAAACCTAAAACTATAAACGCTAAATCCCAAACCCTAAACCCTAAACCTTAAACCCTAAACCCAAAACCCTAAACACTAAACCCTAAATACTAAACACTAAACCGTAAACCCTAAACCCTACACACAAAACCATAACACCCTAAACCGAAAACCCTAAACCATAAACCCAAAACCCAAAACCCTAAACCATAAACCCTAAACACTAAACCCTAATCCCTAAAACCGTAAACCCTGAACCCTATGCCCTAAACCTTAAACCCTAGACTCAAAACCCTAAAACCAAAACACCTAAACCCTAAACCCTAAAACCTAAAACCTAAACCCTAAATCCTAAACCCTACACACTAGATCCTAAACACTAAACCCAAAACCCTAAAACCCTACTCCTTAAATCGTAAACCATAAACCCAAAACCTTAAACCCTAAACCATAAACCCTAAACCCCAAAAATTAAACCCTAAAACCTAAATATCTAAACCCCAAACCCTAAACCCTAAACCCTAAACCCTAAACCACAAACCCTAAAACCTAAACACCTCAACCCTAAACCCTAAACCCTAAACCCCAAAACCTTAAACCCTAAACCCTAAACCGTAAAACCTAAACATCTAAAGCCTAAACCCTAAACCCTAAACCCTAAACCCTAAACCCTAAACACTAAACCCTAAACCCTAAACACTAAACCCTAAACCCTATTTATGAACTCTAAACCACGAACCCTAAAACCCTAAACCCTAAAACACTAAACCCTAAACCCTAAACCGTAAACCCTAAATCCAAAACCCTAAACCCAAACCCCAAACCCTAAAACCTAAAATAAAAAACCTAAACACCAAAACCCTAAACCGTAAGCCCTAAACCCTAAACCCTAAACCCCAAAACCTTAAACCCTAAACACTAAACCCTAAACACTAAAACCTAAAGCCTAAAACCTAAACACCTAAACCGTAAACCCTAAACCATAAACCCTAAACCCTAATCCCTAAACACTAAACCCTAACCCTAACCCTGAACTCTAAACCCTGAATCCTAAAACCGTAAACCCTAAAACACTAAACCCTAAACCCTAAGCCCTAAACCCTAAACCATAAATCCCAAAACCTTAAACCCTAAAAACTAAACCCTAAACACAAAAACCTAAATCCTAAAACCTAAACACCTAAACCATAAACCCTAAACCGTAAGCCATAAACCCTAATCCCTAAACACTAAGCGCCAAACCCTAACCCTGAACTCTAAACCCTGAATCCTAAAACCCTAAACCCTAAAACACTAAACCCAAAACCCTAAAGGCCTAAACCCTAAACCCTTAACCCTAAACACTAAATCGGAAACCCTAAACCCTAAACCCTAAACCCAAAACCCTAAACCCTAAAACTTAAACCAAAAAATTTAAACACCTAAACCCTAAACCCTAAACCCAAAACCATAAACACTAAACACTAAACCCTAACTCTAAACGCTAAACCCTAAACACTAAACACTAAACCATAAAACCTAAACACTAAACCCTAAACCGTAAATTTAAACCCTAAACCCCAAACCCTAAACCCTCAACCCTAAAACCTAAACCAAAAAACCTACACACCTAAACCTTAAACCCTAAACCCTAAACCATAAACCCTAACTCCAAACCCCAAACCTTAAACCCTAAACCCTAAACCCTAAACCCTAAACCCTATACCCTACACCCTAAACTGTAAAACCTAAACACCTAAACCCCAAACCCTAAACCCTAAACCCTAAACCCTAAAACCCTAAACCCTAAACCCTAAACCCTAAACCTAAAACCCTAAACCCTAAATACTAAACACAAAACCGTAAACTCTAATCCATGCACCCAAAATCGTAAACCCAAAACTCTATTCCCCAAATCCTAAAACCTAAACCCTAAAACCGTAAAACCTAAACCCTAAAACCCTAAACCTTAAACCCTAAATCAAAAATCCTAAACCCTAAACCCTAAACCCAAAACCCTAAACCATAAACATAGAAACCTAAACACAAAAACCAAAACACCTAAACCCTAAACCCTAAATCAAAAACCATAAACCCAAAACATTAAACCCTAAACCCTAACTCTAATTCCTAAACACCAAACCCTAAACCCGAAACCCTATGCCCTAAACCCTAAACCCTAGATTCAAAACCCTATAACCTAAAAACCTAAAACCGAAACCCTAAACCCTAAACCCTAAACCCTAAACCATAAACCATAAACCCTAAAACCCTAAACCCTAAACACTAAATCGAAAACCCTAAACCCTAAAACAAAAACACCTAAACCCTAAGCCCTAAACCCCAAGACCTTAAACCCTAAACACTAAACCTTAAACTCCAAACCCTAAACCCTAAACTCTAAATCGTAAACACTACACCCTAAACCCTAACCTTGAACTCTAAACCCTAAACCCTAAAACACTAAACCCAAAACCCTAAAACCCCAACCCTATACCCTAAACCAAAAATCCAAAACCCTAAACTCCAAACCATAAAATAAAAACCAAAAAACCTAAACACCTAAACCCTATACCCTAAACCCTAAACTCTAAATCGTAAACACTACACGCTAAACCCTAACCTTGAACTCTAAATCCTAAACCCTAAAACCCTAACGCTATACCCTAAACCCAAAATCCAAAACCCTAAACCCCAAACCCTAAAACAAAAACCAAAAAACCTAAACACCTAAACCCTAAACCCTAAACCCTAAACCATAAACCTTAAACACTAAACCCTAAACCCTAACTCTAAACCCTAAACCCTAAACCCTAAACCCGACACCTTAGACGCTAAACTCGAAAACCTAAACCCTAAACCCTAAATCCTAAACCCTAAAACCCTAAACTCGAAACCCTAAACGCTAAATCCAAAACCCTTAACCCTAAACCTTAAACCCAAAACCCTTAACCCTAAACCCTAAATACAAAACCCGAAACCCTAAAACCCTAAATCCAAAACCGTAAAAACTAAACCCTAAACCCTAAACACTAAACCATAAACCCCAAAACCTAAACACCTAAACCCTAAACACTAAACACTAAAGCCAGAACCATAAACCCTAAACCCTAACTCTAAACCCTAAACCCCAAACCCAAAACATTAAACCCACCCTAAACCCTAAACCCTAGACTCAAAACCCTAAAACCCAAAACACAAAACCCTAAACCCTAAACCCAAAAACCTAAACCCTAAACCCTAAACCCTAAACCCTAAAACCCTAAACCCTAAATCCAAAACACTAAACCCTAAACCCTAAAACCTAAACACCTAAACCCTAAACCCTAAACCTTAAACTCTAAACCCTATAACCTAAACCCTAAAACCTAAACACCTAAACCCTAAACCCTGAACCCTAAACACTAAACACTAAACCGTAACCTTGAACTCTAAACCCTGAGCCCTAAAACCCTAAATCCTAAAACTCTAAACCCTAAGCCCTAAAAACCTAAACCCTAAACCCAAAACCCTAAATTCAAAACACTAAAGCCTAAAGCCTAAACCCAAAACTCAAAACACTAAAACCTAAACCAAAAAACCCTAAACACCTAAACCTTAAAACCCAAACCCTAAACCATAAACCCTAGACACTAAACCCTAAACCCTAACGCTAAACCCTAAACCCTAAACCCTAAACCCTAAACCCTAAATCCTAAACCATAAATCCTAAACAATAAACCCTAAAACCTAACTTTAAACCCTAAACCCCAAACCCTAAACCCTAAACCCTAGACTTAAAAACCTAAAATCTAAACACCAAAACCCTAAACCCTAAACCATAAACCGCAAACCCTAAACCCTAAACTCTAAATCCTAAACCCTGAACCCTAAAACCCTGAACCCTAAACCCTAAACCCTAAATCCAAGACCCTAAATCTAAAAAACAAAACCCTAAACCCTAAAACCTAAACCCTAAACCCAAAAACCTAACCCCTAAACACTAAATCATAAACCCAAAACCCAAAACACTAAACCCTAAAACCTAAACCATAAATCCTAAACACTAAACCCAACACCCTAAAACCAAAACCCAAAAACCCGAACCCTATGCCCTAAACCCAAAACCTTAGACTTAAAACCCAAAAACCTAATCACCTAAACCCTAAACCCTAAACCCGAAAACCTAAACCCCAAACCCTAAACCCTAAACACTAAATCCTAAACACTAAACCCTAAAACCTAAACCCTAAAACCCTAAACCATAAACCTTAAACACTAAATCCAAAACCCTAAACCCTAAACCTTAAAACCTTAAACCGTAAACCCTAAAACCTAAACCCTAAAACCTAAACACCTAAACCCTAAACCCTAAAACCTAGACGCTAACCCTAAACCCTAAACCCAAAACACTAAGTCCAAAACCCTAACCCTGAACTCAAAACCTAAAACCTTAAACCCTAAAATACTAAACCCTAAACCCTAAAACCCTAAACCCTAAAATCTAAACCCTCAACCCAAAACACAAAACCCAAAACCCAAAACCCCAAACCCTAAACCCTAAACCCTAAAACTTAAACACCTAAACCCTAAACCCAAAGCCCTAAACCCTAAACCTGAAATCCCAAAACCTTAAACCCTAAACACTAAATCTTAAACCCTAAACACGAAACCCCAAACCCAAACTGTAAAACCTAAACCTGAAACCCTAAACCCTAAACCCTAAAACCTAAACAAAAAAACCTAAACCCCTAAACCCTAAATCCAAAACCCTAACACTAAACCCTAAACCCTAACTCTAAACCTGAAACTCTAAACCGTAAACCGTAAACCCTAAACCCTATACCCTAGACCCTAAACTGTCAAACCTAAACACCTAACCCCTAAACCCTAAACCCTAAACCCTAAACCCCTAAACCCAAAACCTAAAACCCTAAACCCAAAACCCTAAACCCTAAATACTAAACACTAAATCGTAAAGCGTAAACCTTGGACCCTAAACTGTAAAATCGTAAACCCAAAACTCCAATACCTAAACCCTAAACCCTAAACCCAAAAACCATAAACCCTAAAACACTAAACCCTAAACCCAAAACCCTAAATCCAAAACCCTAAACCCTAAACCCTAAACCCTAAACCCTAAACCATAAACCCTAAAACCTAACCCCAAAAACCTAAACACCTAAACCCTAAACCCTAAACCCTAAACTCTAAACCCTGAACCATAAACCCTAAACACTAAACACTAAACACTAAACCCTAAACCCAAACTATAAACCCAAAACCCCAAACCCTAAACCACAAACACTATGCCCTAAACCCTGAAACCAAGACTCAAAGCCCCAAAACCTAAACACCTAAACCCTAAACCCTAAACACTAAATCCTAAACCCTAAAACCTAAAACACAAAACCCTAAGCCCTCAAACCCAAAACCCAAAACCCTAAACCCTAAATCCAACACCCTAAACCCCAAACCGTAAAATAAAAACACCGAAACCCTAAACCCTAAGCCCCGAACCCTAAACCCGAAAACCATAAACCTTAAACACTAAACGCTAAACCCTAAATCCAAAAGCCTAAAACCTAAACACCTAAACCCTAAACCCTAAACCGTAAACACTAAACTATAAACCCTAACCCTGAGCTCTAAACAATAAACCCTAAAACCCTAAACCCCAAAACACTAAACCCTAAACCCTAAAACCCAAAACCCTAAACCTTAAATCCAAAACCCTTAACCTTATACCGTAAACCCAAAACCCAAAACACTAAAACTAAAACAAAAAAACCTAAACACCAAAACCCTAAACCAAAAACCCAAAACACATAACCCTAAACCCTAACTCTAAACCCTAAACCCTAAACTCAAAGCCCTAAACCCTAAACCCTACACCCAAAACCCAAAACCCTATACCTTAGACCCTAAAGTGTAAAACCAAACACCTAAACCCTAAACTCTAAACCCTAAGCCCTAAACCCCAAAACCCTAACCCTAAACCCTAAACCAGAAACCCTAAACCCTAAATACTAAACACAAAATCGCAAACTCAAAACCCCGGACCCAGACCGTAAACCCAAAACTATATTCCCTAAATCCTAAACCCTGAAACCGTAAACCCTAAGCCACTGAACCCTAAACCCTAAAACCCTAAACCCTAAACCCTAAATCAAAAATCCAAAACCCTAAACCCTAAACCATAAACACAGAAACAAAAACCCAAAAACCTAAACACCTAAACCCTAAACCCTAAACCCCAATGACAAAACCATAAACCCTAAACACTAAACCCTAAACCTTAACTCTAAACCCTAAACCCCAAACCCTAAACCCTAAACCCTATGCCCTAAACCCAAAACCCTAGATTCAAAACCCTAAAACCTAAACACCTAAAACCTAAACCCTAAACCCCAAACCCTAAACCCTAAAAACTAAATCCGAAACCCTAAACCCTAAACCCTAAACCCTAAACCCTAAACCCTAAAACCCTAAACCCTAAAATCCTAAACCCTAAACCCTAAATCAAAAACCCTAAACCCTAAACCCTAAACCTTAAACCCTAAAACCTAAACACCTAAACCCTAAACCCTAAGCCCTAAACCCTAAACCCTAAACCCTAAAACCTTAAACCCTAAACATTAAACCCTAAACCCTAAAACCTAACGCCTAAAACATGAATACCTAAACCCTAAACCCTAAATCGTAAACACTAAACCCTAAACCCTAACCTTGAACTCTAAACCTAGAACCCAAAAACCCTAAACCCTAAAATACTAAACCCTAAACCCTAAAACGCTAACCCTAACCCAAAACCCTAAACCTGAAATCCTAAAACCTAAACCCTCAACCCTAAACCCAAAACCCTAAACCCTAAAACCTAAACTAAAAAACCAAAGAACCTAAACCCTAAACCCTAAACTCTAAACTCTAAACCATAAACCTTAAACACTAAACCCCAAACCCTAATGCTAAACCCTAAACCTTAAACCCTCAACTCAAAACCCTAAACACTAAACCCAAGGCCCTAAACTCTAAAACCTAAACACCTAAACCATAAACCCTAAACCCTAAACCCTAAAACCTCAAACCCGAAACCCTAAACACTAAATCCAAAACCCTAAACCTTAAACCCAAAACCCAAAACCCTAAATACTAAACAATAAATCGTAAACTCTAAACCCTAGACCCTAAACCCTAAAACCCTAAACCCAAAACCCTAAACCCTAAACTCTAAACCCTAAATCCTAAACCCTAAAATCGTAAACCCAAAAACACTAAACCCTAAACCCTAAAACCCTAAACTCAGAAACCCTAAATCCAAAACCCTAAACCCTAAACCATAAACCCTAAACACTAAACCATAAACCCGAAAACCTAAACACCTAAACCCTAAACCTTAAACCCTAAACCCTAGACATTAAACCCTAAACCCTAATGCTAAACCCTAAATCCTAAACCCTAAAACTTAAACCCCAAACCCTAAACCATAAATCCTAAACACTAAACCCTAAACCCCAACTCTAATCCCTAAACCCCAAACCCTAAACCCTAAACCCTGAACCCTATGCTCTAAACCCTAAACCAGAGACTTAAAACCCTAAAACCTAAATACCTAAACCCTAAACCCTAAACCCTAAAACATAAACCCGAAACCCTAATCCCCAAACACTAAATCCTGAACCCTGAACCCTAAAACCTAAACCCTAAAACCCTAAACCCTAAACCCTAAATTTAAAACCCTAATCCAAAAAACAAAACCCTAAACCCTAAAACCTAAATCCTAAAGCGAAAAACCTAACCCTAAACACTAAATCTTAAACCTTAGACCCTAAACCCTAAACCATAAAACCCTAAACCCTAAACCCTAAACCCTAAACCCTAAACCCTAAACATAAATCCTAAACACTAAACCGCAAACCCTAAGTCTAAACCCTAAACCCTAAACCCTATGCCCTAAACCCTAAACCTTAGACTTAAAACCCTAAAACCTAATCACCTAAACCCTAAACTCTAAAACCTAACCCCCAAACCCTAAACCCTAAACACTAAATCCTAAACCCTAAACCCTAAACCCTAAACCATAAACCCTAAACCTTAAATCCAAAACCCTAAACCCTAAACCATAAAACTTAAACACCCAAACCCTAAACCTTAAACCCTAAACCCTAAAACCTAAACCCTAAAACCTTAAACCCTAAACCCTAAGAGCTAAACCCTAAAACCTAAACACCTAAACCCTAAACCCTAAACCAAAACCACTAAATCCAAAACCCTAACCCTGAACTCAAAACCTGAACACTAAAGCCTTCAACCCAAAAATACTAAACCCCAAACCCTAAGACCCTAAACCCTAAAACCTAAACCTTCAATCCAAAATCCTAAAACCTTAATCGTAGACCCTAAACCCTAAACCCTAAAACCTAAACACCAAAACCCTAAACCCAAAGCCCTAAGCCCTATACTTAAAATCCCAAAACCTTAAACCCTAAACACTAAATCCCAAAGCCTAAAACCTAAACACTTAAACTATAAACACTAAACCCCAAACCCTAAACCCTAAACCCTAAAACCTAAACCCTAAACAGTAAACCCTAAACACAAAACCCCAAACCCAAACTATAAACCCTAAACCCTAAACCCTAGACCCGAAACCCTAAAACCCTAAACCCAACACCCTAAACCCTAAACTCTAAATCCTAAATCCTAAACCCTAAAATCGTAAACCCAAAAACACTAAACCCTAAACCCTAAAACCCTAAACTCAGAAACCCTAAATCCAAAACCCTAAACCCTAAACCCTAAACATTAAACCATAAACCCGAAAACCTAAACACCTAAACCCTAAACCCTAAACCCTAAACCCTAGACATTAAACCCTAAACCCTAATGCTAAACCCTAAATCCTAAACCCTAAAACTTAAACCCCAAACCCTAAACCATAAATCCTAAACACTAAACCCTAAACCCTAACTCTAATCCCTAAACCCCAAACCCTAAACCCTAAACCCTGAACCCTATGCTCTAAACCCTAAACTAGAGACTTAAAACCCTAAAACCTAAATATCTAAACCCTAAACCCTAAACCCTAAAACATAAACCCGAAACCCTAATCCCCAAACACTAAATCCTGAACCCTGAACCCTAAAACCTAAACCCTAAAACCCTAAACCCTAAACCCTAAATTTAAAACCCTAAATCAAAAAAACAAAACCCTAAACACTAAAACCTAAATCCTAAAGTGAAAAACCTAACCCTAAACACTAAATCTTAAACCTTAAACCCTAAACCCTAAACCCTAAACCCTAAACCCTAAACCCTAAACCATAAATCCTAAACACTAAAGCGCAAACCCTAAGTCTAAACCCTAAACCCTATGCCCTAAACCCTAAACCTTAGACTTAAAACCCTAAAACCTAGTCACCTAAACCCTAAACTCTAAAACCTAACCCCCAAACCCTAAACCCTAAACACTAAATCCTAAACCCTAAACCCTAAATCCTAAACCATAAACCCTAAACCTTAAATCCAAAACCCTAAACCCTAAACCATAAAACTTAAACACCCAAACCCTAAACCCTAAACCCTAAACCCTAAAACCTTAAACCCTAAACCCTAAGAGCTAAACCCTAAAACCAAAACACCTAAACCCTAAACCCTAAACCCTAAACCCTAAACCAAAACCACTAAATCCAAAACCCTAACCCTGAACTCAAAACCTAAACCCTAAAGCCTTAAACCCAAAAATACTAAACCCCAAACCCTAAAACCCTAAACCTTAAAACCTAAACCTTCAATCCAAAATCCTAAAACCTTAATCGTAGACCCTAAACCCTAAACCCTAAAACCTAAACACCTAAACCCTAAACCCAAAGCCCTAAGCCCTATACCCAAAATCCCAAAACCTTAAACCCAAAACACTAAATCCTAAAGCCTAAAACCTAAACACTTAAACTGTAAACACTAAACCCCAAACCCTAAACCCTAAACCCTAAAACCTAAACCCTAAATAGTAAACCCTAAACGCAAAACCCCAAACCCAAACTGTAAACCCTAAACCCTAAACCCGAAAACCTAAAAAAAAAAAACCTAAACACCTAAGCCCTAAAACCAAAACCCTAACACTAAACCCTAAACCCTAACTCTAAACCCAAAACTCTAACCCCTAAACTCTAAGCGCTAAACCCTATACCCTAGACCCTAAACTGTAAAACCTAAACACCTAACCCCTAAACCCTAAACCCTAAATACTAAACACTAAATCGTAAATCGTAAACCATGGACACTAAACCGAAAAATCGTAAACCCAAAAATCTAATCCCTAAAGCCTAAAGCCTAAACCCCAAAACCATAAACCCTAAAACACTAAACCCTAAATCTTAAAACCCTAAACCCTAAACCCTAAATCCAAAACCCTAAACCCTAAACCATAAACCCTAAAACCTAAACCAAAAACCTAAACACCTAAACCCCAAACCCTAAACACTAAACCCTGAACAATAAACCCTAAACACTAAACCCTAAACCCTACACCCAAATCATAAACCCAAAACCCCAAACTCTAAACCACAAACTATGCCCTAAACCCTAAAACCTAGATTCAAAACCCTAAAACCTAAACACCTAAACCCTAAACCCTAAACGCTAAACCTTAAACACTAAATTCTAAACCCTAAACCCTAAAACACTAAACCCTAAGCCCTAAAACCTTAAACGCTAAACCCTAAACCCTAAAACCAAAACCCTAAACCCTAAAACAAAAACCCTAAACCCTAAACCTTAAAACCAAAACACCTAAACCCTAAACCCTAAGCACTGAACCCAAAACACCAAAACCTTAAACCCTAAACCTATAAACCATAACCCTGAACTCCAAACCTTGAACCCTAAAACCTTAAACCCTAAAACACTAAACCCTAAACCCTAAAACCCTAAACCCTAAACCCAAAATCCAAAACCCTAAACCCTAGACCGTAAGCCTAAAACCCTAAACCCTAAAACTAAAACAAAAAAACCTAAACATGAAAACCTTAAACCCAAAATCCTAAACCATAAAACCCAAAACACTAACTCTAAAAACTAAACCCTAAACCCTAAACTCAAAACACTAAACCCTAAACCCTACACTCTACACCCTAAACTCTAAAACCTAAACACGTAAACCCTAAACCTTGAACCCTAAACCCTAACCTTAAACCCTAAACCCTAAAAACTAAACCCTAAACCCTAAACCCTAAACGCTAAATCCAAAACCCAAAATGCTAAACCTTAAACCCAAAACCCTAAACCCAAAACAATACAAAACACTAAATTGTAAACCCTAAACCCTAAAAAACTAAACCTAAAACCCTAAACTCTAAACCCTAAACCCTAAAACTGCAAATGCCAAAACACTAAACCCTAAACCCTAAAACCTAAACCCTAAACCCTAAATCTAAAACCCTAAACACTAATCCCTAAACCCTAAACACTAAACCATAAACCCCAAAACCTAAACACCTAAACCCTAAACCCTAAACCCTAAACCCTAAAACCAAAAGGCGGAACCGTTAACCCTAAACCCTAACTCTAAACCCTAAACCCTAAACCCTATGTCCTAAACCCTAGATTCAAAACCCTAAAACCTAAACACCTAAACCCTAAACCCTAAACCCTAATACCTAAACCCTAAACCCTAAACCTTAAACTTTAAATCCTAAACCCTAAACCCAAAACCCTAACCCCTAAACACTAAATCCTAAACCCTAAACCCTAAACCCTAATACCCCAAACCCTAAACCCTAAAACCAAAACCACAAAACCTAAGCCCTAAACCTTAAAACCCTAAAACCTAAACCAAAAACCCTGAACACTAAACCATAACTTTAATCCCTAAACCACAAACCCTAAATCCTAAATCCTATGGCCTAAACCCTAAACCCTAGACTCAAAAAACTAAAACCTAAGCACCTAAACCGTAAACCGTAAACCCTAAACCCTAAACCATAAACCCTAAACCCAAACCCTAAACCATAAACCCTGTGCCCTAAACCCTAAACCCTAAACCCTAGACTTAAAACCATAAAACCCAAACACCTAAACCCTAAAACCTCAACCTTGAAACCTAAACCTTAAACCCTAAACTCTAAGCACTAAATCCTAAAGCCTAAACCCTAGACTCAAAGTCCAAAAATCGAAACACCTAAACCCTAAGTCCAAAACCTTAAACCCTAAACCCTAAACCCTAAACCATTAACCCTGAACCATAAATCCCAAACACTAAACCATAAACCCTAACTCTAAACCCTAAACCCCAAACCCTAAACCCTAAACCCTATGCCCTAAACCCTAAACCCTAGACTTAAAACCCTAAAACCTAAACACCTAAACCCTAAGCCTTAAACCCTAAACCCTAAACCCTAAACCCTAAACACTAAATCCTAAAACCTAAAAAACGTAAACCCTAAAACCCTAAACCCTAAACCCTATACACTAAATCCAAAACCCTAGACGTTAAACCCTAAAACTTAAACACCTAAACGCTAAACCCTAAACCCAAAACCCAAAAACTTTAAACCTTAAACCCTAAACCCAAAACCCCGAAACCTAAACCCCTAAAACCTACACACCTAAACCCTAAACCTTAAAACCTAAACCCTAAACCCTAAACCCTAAACCTGAACTATAAACCCTGAACCCTAAAATACTAAACCATAAACCTTAAAACCCCAAACCCTAAACCCTAAATCTAAAACCCTAAACCCTAAACCTAAAACCCTAAACCCTAAAACCTAAAACCTAAACCAAAAAACCTAAACACCTAAACGCTAAACCCTAAACCATAAACAATAAACCCTAAACACAAAACCCTAAACCCTAACTCTAAACCCTAAACCCTTAACCCTAAAACCTAAGCAAGGAAACCTAAACACCCAAACCGTAAACCCTAAACCATAAACTTAGACAAAACCCTAAACCCTAACTCTAAACCCAAAACCCAAAACCCTAAACCATAAACACTAAACCCTACACCCTAAGCCCTAAACCGTCAAACCTACACACCTAAACCTAAACCCTAAACCCTAAATCCTAAACCTTAAACCCTAAACCCTAAACACTAAACCATAAACCTTTAACCCTAAAACCCCAAACCCTAAACCCTAAACGCTAAATCCAAAACCCTAAACCAAAAACCTTTAACCCATAACCCAAAACCCTAAACCCTAGACTCCAAACCTTAAACCCTAAACCCCAAACCCGAAATCCAAAACCCAACGCCCTAAACCCAAAACGCTAGACTCAAAACCCTAAAACCTAAACACCTAAACCCCAAACCTTAAACCCTAAACCCTAAACACTAAACACTAAATCCTAAACCCTAAACCCTAAAACCCTAAACCCTAAACCCTAGATCCCAAGGCCTAAAACCTAAACCCAAAAACCTAAACACCTAAACCCTAAACCCAAAGTCCTAAACCATAAACCATAAACCCAAAAACCTTAAACCCTAAACACTAAACCCAAAACGCTAAAACCTAAAGCCTAAAACCTAAAACCTAAACACCTAAACCCTAAACCCTAAACCCTAAACAATAAACCCTAAACCCTAACCGTGAACTCTAAACCCTAAACCCTAAAACCCTAAACCCTAAACCCTAAAACACTAAACCCTAAACCCTAAACCCTAAATCCAAAACCCTAAACCCTAAACCCTAAACCCAAAACCATAAACCCTAAAACCTAAACTAAAAAACCTAAACACCTAAACCCTAAACCCTAAACCCTAAACCATAAACACTAAACACTAAACCCTAAACCCTAAACCCTAGACCCTAAACTCAAAAACCTAAACACCTAAACCCTAAACCCTAAACGCTAAAGCCTAAAGCCTAAAGCCTAAACCCAAAAGCCTAAAGCCTAAATCCTAAACAGGAAACACTAAACCGTAAGCCCTAAAACCTTAAACCCTAAATGCTAAATCCAAAACCCAAAACCAAAAACCCTAAACCCTAAATACTAAACACTAAATCGTAAACCTTAAACCCTAGACCCTAAACCCTAAAACCCTAAACCCCAACCCATAACTCTAAACCCTAAACCCCAAACCCTAAACCCTAAAACCGTGACCCATAAAACACTAAACCCTAAACCCTAAAACCCGAAACCCCCAACACTAAATCCAAAACCCTAAACCCTGAACCCTAAACCCTAAAACATAAACCCTAAAACCTAAACCCAAAAACCTAAACACATAAATCCTAAACCCTAAACCCTAAATCCTAAACCCTAAACCATAAACCCAAAACACTAAACCCTAACTATAAATCCTAAACCCTAAACCCTAAACCCTAAAGCCTATGCCCTAAACCCTAAACCCTAGACTCAAAACCGAAAAAACCAAAACACCTAAACCCTAAACCCAAAAACCTAAACCCTAAGGCTTAAACCCTAAACACTAAATCCTAAACACTAAACCCTAAACCCTAAACCCTAAAACCCTAAACCCTAAACCCTAAACCCTAAATCAAAAACCCTAAACCCTAAAACCAAAACACCTAAACCATAAACCCCGAACCCTAAATCCTAAACTGAAAAACGTTAAACCCTAAACCTTAAACCCTAAACCCTAAAACCTAAACACCTAAACCCCAAACCCTAAACCCAAAACCCTAAACACCAAACCCTAAACACTAACCCTGACCTCTAAACCCTAAACCCTAAACCCTAAAACATAAACCCTAAAACCTAAATCCAAAAACCTAAGCACCTAACCCTAAACCCTAAACCTTAAACCCAAAACCCTAAAGCCTAAACCATAAACCCTAAACCCTAACTCTAAACTATAAACCCCAAACCCTAAACCCTAAACTCTATGCCCTAAACCCTAAACCCTAGACTCAAAACCCTAAAACAAAAACACCTAAACTCTAAACCTAAAACCCTAAAACCTAAATCATAAACCCTAAACCCTAAACACTAAATCCTAAACCCTATACCCTATACCTTAAACCCTAAAACCCAAACCCTAAACCACAAATCCTATGCCCTAAACCCTAACCCCTGAACCATAAACCCTAAAACCCTAAACCTTAAACCCAAAACCCAAAAACCTAAAACCAAAACCAAAAAACCTAAACAGCTAAACCCTAAACCCTAAACGATAAACCCTAAAAATTTAACCCTAAACCCTAAACCCTAAAACCTAAGCCAAAAAACCTAAACACCCGAACCGTAAACCCTAAACCCTAAACCATAAACTTAGACTAAACCCTAAACCCTAAACCATAAACACTAAACCCTACACCCTAGGCCCTAAACTGTAAAACCTAAACACCTAAACCTTAAACCCTAAACCCTAAACCTTAAACCCTAAACACTAAACCATAAACCTTTAACCCTAAAACCCTAAACCCTAAACCCTAAACGCTAAATCCAAAACCCTAAATCCTAAACCTTTAACCCAAAAACCAAAACCCTAAACCCTAAACCCTAAATACTAAACACTAAATCGTAAACCCTAAATCGTAGACCCTAAACCCTAAAACCCTAAACCCTGAACCCTAAACCTAAACCCAAAACCCTAAAAAACTAAACCCTAAACCCTAAACCCTAATTCCAAAAATCTAAACAATGAACCCTAAAACCCTAAACCCTAAAACACTAAACCCTAAACCCAAAAACCCTAAACCCTAAATCAAAAACCCTAAACCCTAAACCCTAAACCCTAAACCCTAAACCCTAAACCCTAAACCATAAACCCTAAAATCTAAGACCAAATACCTAAACACTTAAAACCTAAACCCAAAACCCTAAACCTTCAACTCTAAACCCTAAACCATAAACGCTAAACATTAAACCCTAAACCCTAACTATAAACCCTAAACCCAAAACCCTAAATCCTAAGCCCTATGCCCTAAACCATAAACCCTAGACTCAAAACCCTAAAACCTAAACACCAAAACCCCAAACCCTAAACCCTAAACCCTAAACACTAAACAGTAAATCCTAAACCTCAAACCCTAAATGCTAAACCCTAAAACCTAAACCAAAAAACCTAAACACCTAAATCCTAAACCCTAAACCCTAAACCCTAAACCCCAAACCCTAAACCATAAACCCTAAACCCAACACCCTAGACCCTAAACTTTAAAACCTAAACATCTAAATCCTAAACCCTGAACCCTAAACCATAAACCCTAAACCATAAACCCTAAACACTAAACACTAAACCCTAAACCCTAAACCCTAAATCCTAAACACTAAATCAAAAACTCTAAAACCTAAACCCTAAAACCTAAACACCTAAACCCTAAACCCAAAGCGCTAAACCATAAACCCTAAACCCAAAACCCAAAACCTTAAACCCTAAACACTAAACCCTAAACCATAAAACCTAAACACTTAAAGCCTAAACCCTAAACCCTAAACCCTAAACCCAAAATCCAAAACCCTAAAACCTAAACTCTAAAACCTAAACACATAAACCCTAAACCCAAAGCCCTAAACCATAAACCCTAAACCCCAAAACCTCAAACCTTAAACCCTAAAACCAAAAGCCTAAAACCTAAACACCTAAACCCTAAACACTAAACCCTAAACCCTAACCCTGAACTCAAAACCCTGAACCCTAAAAACCTAAACCCCAAAACACTTAACCCTAAATCCTAAAACACTAAACCCTAAACCCTAAACCCTAAATCCAAAACCCTAAACCCTAAACCCAAAAACATAAACCCTAAAACCTAAACCAAAAAACCTAAACACCTAAACCCTAAACCCTAAACCATAAACACTAAACACTAAACCCTAAACCCTAAACCCTAAACCCTACACCCTAGACCCTAAACTCTAAAACCTAAACACCTAAATCTAAAAACCTAAACCCTAAACCCTAAACCCTAAACCCTAAACACTAAATCCTAAACACCTAAATCCTAAACCCTAACCCTAAACCATAAATCCTAAACCCTAAACACTAAACCTTAAAACCCTAAACCCTAAACCCCAAACACTAAATCCAAAACCCTAAACGCAAAACCATAAACCCTAAAACCTAAACCAAAAAACTTAAACACCTAAACCCTAAACCATAAATGCTAAACACTAAACCCTAAACCCTAAACCCTACACCCTAGACCCTAAACTCTAAAACCCAAACACCTAGACCCTAAACCCTAAACCCTAAACACTAAACCCTAAACCCAAAGCCATAAAACCCTAAACCATGAACCCTAAATGCTAATTCCAAAATCCTAAACCCTAAACTTAAACCCAAAACCCAAAACCCTAAACCCTAAATACTAAACACTAAATCGTAAACCCTAAACCCGAAATCCTAAATCCTAAACTCCAAACCATAAACCCTAAACACTAAACCCTAAACCATAACTATAAACCATAAACCCCAAACCCTAAACCCTAAACGCTATGCCCTAAACCCTAAACCCTAGACAAAAAATCCTAAACCCTAAACCATAAGACCTAAACCCTAAGCGTTAAACCGTAAACACTAAATCCTAAACCCTAAACCCTAAACCCTAAACCATAAAACCCTAAACCCTAAACCCTAAACCCTAAATCAAAAACCCTAAACCCTAAACCCTAAAACCTAAACACCTAAACCATTAACCCTAAACCCTAAATGCAAAACCCCAAAACGTTAAACCCTAAACCTTAAACCCTAAACCCTAAAACCTAAACACCAAAACCTTAAACCCTAAACCCTAAACCCTAAACACTAAACCCTAAACACGAAACCCTAAACCCTAACCCTGAACTCTAAACCCTAAACCCTAAAACCCTAAACCCTAAAACACTAAACCCTAAACCATAAACCCTAAACCCTAAACCTTAAACCCAAAATTGAAAACCCTAAACCCTAAACCCTAGACCCTAAACTCTAAAACCTAAACACCTAAATCCTAAACCCAAACCCTAAACCTTAAACCCCACACCCTAAACACTAAACCTCAAACCCCAAACCCTAAAACCCTAAACCCTAAACCCTAAACGCAAAATCCAAAACCCAAAACCCAAAACCCAAATCCCTAAACCCTAAATAATAAACATTAAACCCAAGACCCTAAACCCTAGGCACTAAACCCTAAAACACTAAACTCAAAACCCAAAACCCAAAACCCAAACCCTAA